>NW_026938244.1:0-40000 GCF_032062105.1 Saccostrea cuccullata
ACGAGTTTCCTTTCTAGTTATTATTATTTTTCTTCCAACCGATTTTGTGCAAGCGATTTCTCAGAGATGGCTCGCCCGATTTTTACCAAACTTTTAGATCTGAAAGATATTCAATTGATCTTGATAGGTTTTTTTGCTTTTTGATTATCTCACTTCCGGTCGTGAGATATGGACGATTTTCTGATTTTCAGAGGGGTGGCTTGTCCTGGAAACTTTACCGAAACGACTCAAGATATCGACTTAAGATTTTCAATGAAAATAGAGGAAGGTTTGGTGAGTTGTAATTGGGTCTCCAAATCTTTCTAGTGCAAAAGGCCCCGGAGCTCGGTAGGGCCCGAAAAAATGTCTCAGAAATATCTCACAAAATTTGACATATTTTGTTTCATATTTTCTCACCTGTTCATAATTTGTAAAAGGATATTGAAGAAAAAATGTGCAACATCACAAGACCTTTCATTTGATTTCAAGAAAATGGGGCTGATCCCTCAAATTAGGGGCTCAAAGGGGCCAAAAGTCTTTTTTCTATAACTCTCTTATGATCAATATTTTGTTATACATTACTGGAGCAAAAGTTCCTATCTTAACGATTTGCAGCAATATATGATAAAATTTTGATCATATGTTACGTAATTAAAGGGTCAGAATGTAAAATCTTAGACGCTTTATATCTCGAAAAGTGGGAATATTTTGATGAGCAATATTGAACAAAAGATGGTCAGAATAATGTTCTAAACAATATGCATACTTTGGATTTTTATAAAACGGCCCCATGAAGGACTTGGAGCGATGGCCCGTAAATATTTCTATTAAGCATATCTCCACAACGAAAAGGAATATCTGAATAAGTGTTGAACAAAAAATCTTTAAAATCATAAGACATTTCATTTAATATCAAGAAAAAGGTGTTGACCCCTCAAATTTGGGGCTCAGAGGGGCCAAAAGTCTTTATCTATTACTCTCTAATAATTAATATTTTGTTATACATTACTGAAGCAAAAGTGTTCATTTAAAAGATTTGCAACAATATATTATAACATTTTGATCATATTTTACGTAATTAGGGGTCACAAGGGGCTAGAATATGAAGTGTTTGTCGGTTTATATCTCTAATAGGAGAAATATTTTGATATAAGCAATGTTGAACAAAGGATGGTCAGAATAAAGTTCCAAACAATATGCATTGTTTGAATTGTTGTAAAATGGCCCCATTAAGGACTTTGATTGGTGACCCTAAATATTTTCATGTAAGATATCTCTTTCACGAAAGGAGATCTTTGAATAGGTCTTGAACAAAAAGTGTTCAAAATCACGAGACCTCTCATTTGAAATCAAGAAAATCGTCTGGCCCCTCAAATCAGGGGCCGAGAGGACCCAAATCACTTTCATCTATAAGAATTTGAGATTGTTGAATAAATCAAAAGAATTTAATCAGGTAAGTGAAGTCTATATATTATTTTGTAACAAATATCATAGTCAAAATCATATCTCATCTTATCAAAAAATCAAACGGAAGACCTACTCGTTGCTAGCAACGAGATCTCATCTAGTTAGGGTCTTCCGTCTTCAGCGGAAGACTCTTCTATTATTCTTCGGTTTCTTTTTTACCTTTATTAGGGTCTTCCGTCTTCAGCAGAAGACCCTTCTATTATTCTTATGTTTCTTTTTCAATTTTCTTATTATTCTTTTTTTCTGCACAAATTTTGTGCAGACGATTTCTCAGAGATCTTTGGATCGATTTGCTTCAAATTTTCAGGGTTGGTGCAGAATTATTTGAAGTTAATTCCGGCGTAAGGATTTCCTGAAAATCACTTCCGGTCTAAAGTTATCGCCCTTTTATTAAAATTCAGAGGACCTCCTTGTCTGTGATAGAACTCAATAACGGCTTGAGCTAGAGCGTTGAAATTTTCAGTGCTAATAGAGGACATGTTGCAATGTTGCACCTGGGTCAGGATATTTTCTGGAAGTGCCTAGTATGGAAGCTCGGTAGGGGTCAAAATTTAGGACACGAATCATGACTGATTTTTTAAGACATTTTGAATCATATCTTTTAAAGTATAATTATTTTCTTAAAGCATACAGAAAAAAATTGTGCAGAATGACAAGATCTTTAGTATGATATCAAATAAAAAGTGCTGACTCATCACATTAGGCTAAAAAAAGGGCTGAAAATCTTTTTTCGATAACTCTTTAACAGTCAATATTTTGTTATACATTACTGAAGCAAAGATATTTATCTCAACCATTTACAACTACATATTATGATTTTTATGTCGCGTGGTTCATAATTAGGGGCCACAAGGGGCCAGAAAGCTAAATCTTTGACGCTTTATATCTCAAAAGTGAGAAATATTTTGATCAGTAGTATTGAACAAAAGATGTTCAAAATAATGTTCTAAACAATATGCAACCTTTCATTTTTCACTGAACGTCCCCGTTAGGGAGTTGAAGGGTTGGCCCCTAAATATTTCTTTTGCAAATAACCCGAAAACGAAAAGGAATCTCTGAATAGTTGTTGAACAAAAAGTGTTCAAATTCATAAGAGCTTTAAGACCAAATCAAGAAAAAGGGGCTGGGCACTTAAATTAGGGGCCAAGAGGGGCCAAAAGTCTTTAATCGACAACTATTTATCAGTTAATATTTTGTAATACATTACTGAAGCAAAGATGTTTATCTCAACCATTTACAACCACATATCATGATTTTTATGTCGTACGGCTCATAATTAGGGACCAGAAGGGGCCATAAAGCCAAATTTTTGACGCTTTATATCTCAAAAGTGAGAAATATTTTGATAAGTAATATTGAAATAAAGATGATGAAAATAATGTTCTAAACAATATGCAACCTTTCATTTTTGCTAAATGTCCCCGTTAGGGAGTTGAAGGGTTGGCCCCTAAATATTTCTTTTCCAAATAACCCAAAAACGAAAAAGAATCTCTGAGTAGTTGTTGAACAAAAAGTGTTCAAAATCATAAGAACTTAAAGACTAGATTAAGAAAAAGGGGCTGGGCACTTAAATTAGGGGCCAAGAGGGGCCAAAAGTCTTTAATCGATAACTCTTTATCAGTTAATATTTTGTAATACATTACTGAAGCAAAAATGTTAATCTCAACCATTTACAACTATGTGTTATGATTTTTATGTCGTATAGCACATAATAAGGGGCCACAAGGGGCCAGAATGCTAATTCTTTGACGCTTTATATCTCGAAAGTGAGAAATATTTTGATAAGTAATATTGAACAAAAGATGTTCAAAATCATGTTCTGAACAATATGCAACCTTTCAGTTTTCGCTAAACGTTCCCATTAGGGAGTTGAAGGGTTGGCCCCTAAATATTTCTTTTGCAAATAACTCAAAAACAAAAAAGAATCTCTGAATAGTTGTTGAACAAAAAGCGTTCAAAATACTAAGAGCTTTAAGATTATATCAAGAAAAAGGGGCTGGGTACTCAAATTAGGGACCAAGAGGGGCCAAAAGTCTTTAATCGATAACTCTTTATCAGTTAATATTTTGTAATACATTACTGAAGCAAAAATGTTTATCTCAACCATTTACAACTTTATATTATGATTTTTATGTCGTATAGCACATAATTAGGGGCCACAAGGGGCCAGAATGCTGAATATTTGACGCTTTATATCTCGCAAGTGAGAAATATTTTGATAAGTAATATCGAGCAAAAGATGTTCAAAATCATGTTCTGAACAATATGCAACCTTTCATTTTTCGCTAAACGTTCCCATTAGGGAGTTCAAGGGTTGGCCCCTAAATATTTCTTTTGCAAATAACTCGAAAACGAAAAAGAATCTCTGAATAGTTGTTGTAGAAAATATGATCATAATCCTGAGAGTTTTAAGATGACAAGAAAAAAGGGCTGATCCCATATATGAAGGGCCGTGAGGGGCCAAAAGTCAAATTTTTAAGTCTTTAATGTTCAATCCCTTTTTTCAGATTATGGAGACAAAATCGTTCCTCTTTACAATCTTTATCATTAATTTAGAATAAAAATCCCAATCAAAATCTCATCTCATCTCATCAAGAATTGGACGGAAGACCCACTCGTTGCTCGCAACGAGATCGTATCTAGTTATTATTATTTTTATTCTTTTTTCTTCTTACAAAATTTGTGCAGAAGATTTCTCGGAGATGGCTCGTTCGATTTGCTTCAAATTTTCACGGTCGATGCGTTGTCATCTGAAATTAATTCCGGTGAATCATTTTTTTGAAAGTCACTTCCGGTCGGAAGTTATCGCCCTTTGATCGAAATTTAGAGGACCTCCTTGTCTGTGATGGAACTCAAAAACGGCTCAAGCTAGAAAGCTGAAATTTTTAGTGATGATAGAGGACATGTTGCCATGTTGCAACATGGTCAGGATATTTTCCGGAAGTGCCTAGTATGGAAGCTCGGTAGGGGTCAAAATTTAGGACACGTTTTATGAGTGATTTTTTGAGACATTTTGCATTGTATCTTTTAAAGTATAATTATTTTGTTAAAACATACTGAGCAATATTTGTGCAGAACTACAAGATCTTTCATGTGATATCAAGAAAATAGTGCTGACTCATCAAATGAAGGGCCTAAAGGGGCAAAAAAAGTTTATTCAATAACTTTATAACAGTAAATATTTTGTTAAACATTACTGAAGCAAAAATGTTTATCTCAACAATTTACAACTATATATTATGATTTTTATGTCGTATGGTACATAATTAGGGGCCACAAGGGACCATAATGCTAAATCTTTGACGCTTTATATCTCGAAAGTGAGAAATATTTTGATAAGTAATATTGAACAAAAGATGTTCAGAATAATGTTTTTAACAATATGCAATCTTTCATTTTTCGCTAAACGTCCCCGTTAGGGAGTTGAAGGGTTGGCCCCTAAATATTTCTTTTGCAAATAACTCGAAAACAAAAAAGAATCTCTGAATAGTTGTTGAACAAAAAGTGTTCTAGATCATAAGAACTTTGAGATTAGATCCAGAAAAAGGGGCTGGGCACTCAAATTAGGGGCCAAAAGGGGCCAAAAGTCTTTTTTCGATAACTCTTTTACAGCCAATATTTTGTTATACATTACTGAAGCAAAAATGTTCATCTCAACAACCTACAACTTTATATTATGATTTTAATGTCGTATATTACATAATTAGGGGCTACAAAGGGCCAGAATGCTAAATCTTTGATGCTTTATATCTCGAAAGTGAGAAATATTTTGACAAATAATATTGAAAAATTGATGTTCAAAACAATCTTCTGAACAATTTGCAACCTTTCATTTTTCGCTAAACGTCACCATTAGGGAGTTGAAGGGTTGGCCCCTAAATATTTCTTTTGCAAATAACTCGAAAACGAAAAAGAATTTCTTATTAATTATTAAACAAAAAGTGTTCAAAATCCTAAGAGCTTCAAAACAAAGTCGAGAAAAAGGGGCTGGGCGCTCAAATTAGGGGCCAAAAAGGGCTAAAAGTCTTTTTTCGATAACTCTTTAACATTCAATAATTTGTTATAAATTACTGAAGCAAAAATATTTATTTCAACAATCTACAACTGTATATTATGATTTTAAAGTCGTACATTACGTAATTAGGGGCCACAAGGGGACAGAAGGCTAAATCTTTGACTCTTTGTATCTCGATTGTGGGAAATATTTTGATAAGTAATATTGAACAAAAGATGTTCAGAATAATGTTCTGAACAATATGCAACCTTTCATTTTTCGCTGAACGCCCCCATTAGGGAGTTGAAGGGCTAGTCCCTAAATATTCCTTTTGCGAATAACTTGAAAACGGAAAAGAATCTCTGAATAGTTGTTGAACAAAAAGTGTTTATAATCCTGAGAGCTTTAAAATGATATGAAGAAAAAAGGGCTGATCCCTAATTTTAGGGGCCGTGAGGGGCCAAAAGTCGATTTTAGAAGTCTTTATTGTTCAATGTCTTTTTACAGATTATGGAAAATCATTATTTTAGAATGAAAATATCAAAATCTGATCTCATCTCATCAAGAATCGAACGGAAGACCCACTCATTGCTCGCAACGAGATAGCATCTAGTTATTATTGTTTTTCTTCCTGGGAAAATTTTGTCTGCGAGTGATCTTGTAAACTACACATTCGACTTAGGTGAAACTTTTTAGGGTAAGTAGGCATATTATGTAGATTTGCGGAATCAAGGTCATTTTGCTCGCACGTGCTTGCAAGAGCGCGCAAGAGCGTGCACGTTCAAAACTTGAAATTACCAATATATAATGGATATAACGGTAACTTTTCTATTTTTAGACGAAATGTTTTGAAACTCATAATGTAAGGATGTATGAGTAGTATGCACAAGATGACATGTTCAAAATAGCAAGATCGCACATGCAAGCACGTGCGCTTCGCTCTGATTGGCTGAAACTAAAATCTCAATATCTTTCATGTTTTTTGATAAAATCATTTGAAATTTTGAACATAGTCATACATTAGGGAGATCTACAGTCCGTAATAAAAGAAATATCATGAAAGCATGTGCATCCACGTGTGCTTGCAAGAGCCCGCACGTGCAACACGAGAAATGTCCAATATATCTGATACAGACGTAACTATTTAAATTATTGATGATATGCTTTAAAACTCATATTAGAAGTATATATTAGAAGCATAGACAAGATGACATGGTCAAAAAAGCAAGATCTCACGCGCATGCACGTGCGCTTCGCTCTGATTGGCTGAAACTAAAGTCTCAATATATTTCTTGTTTTTTGACGAAATCCTTTGAAATTTTAAAAATAGGTATGTATTAAAATATCCTACAATAAGATATATAGCAATTATCATGAAAACGCGTGCATGCACGTGCGCTGCAATCTGATTGGCTTATGCTTTAAATAGCTATAACTCCCTTGGTTTTCAACCAAACAGGATGGGATTTGGAACATGGATAGATATAATGGACTTCTACAAGAAGATATGGTCACCATGCACATGCATACACGTGCTCGTACGTGCGCTGCAATCTGATTGGCTGAAACTTTGAACAGCTATAACTCCCTTGGTTTTCAACCAAACGGGTAGGGATTTAGAACATAGATAGATGTAATGGACTTCTACAAGAAATTGTGGTCGTCATGCTCATGTGAGCACGTGCGTGCACGTGTAATGAGTAAAATCAAAAATACACTTGAATTAGCGTATTTTTTAATACTTTTGGATTAAATACTTTGATATTTAGTATATTAAAATCTATAGATTGTGAGTACAAGATTATATGGTCATTACGCACGTGCATTCACATGCGCACGCGTGCAATGCTAAAATTTGAATGAAATTGGTACACTTCTGGGTAAACGTTGTTAAAGTCTCAAATGCATAGAGTTTGTCCTATTAAATGAAGCTTATAGGGAATATGGCACCAAATGGGAGTTGGGGAGCGTTTGGGGAACATCTGTAACGGTCCCCGTTACAATTAGCACTAGTTTCAGATATACTAACTGCTGTAAAAGAGAAACGACAGACTTTAGCTACTGCAAACTATAGAAAAGGTGTACATCAGAAGTGGTTTCTCCAAAAGACCTTTAAGTATAATTGAAGTCACCAATTTTTTATTTTTGTCAAATAACAATTACATCCTTATTCAGCCATTCCGCATAATAAATTAAAAATTATAATGCTTTTTGCTTCGAAAAAAATGAAACTAAAACATTTTCGTAGACTGTAATGAATGTGTCTCTTCAGATAACAAAGACTGTCAAACTTAATTAAAAACAAACTTATATATGAAAAGACAATAAAAACATATATATGCTTAGATTAGTAAAATACTAAATATTTTATGGATTTTTTAAAAAGTTTGTTTTATGTTGAATAAATGAGGTTTTGTCAAAAATTCTTGGACAAATGCCTTATTTTCTTTATAAAATTCGCAATGGCAAATACTCATGATAATATCTAAAAAAAGATTAGACCATTATTAAGTAAATATACAGAAAATTAAAACAATACACACTATTTCAATCATGAACATTAGAGGTGTAAATGCGAAAAATATACTATCCAATGTATACAGAAGCCCTGGGGGACACAGATTTAATAACATGTTCACGGTGTTTTGACATATAAATTCCTATGACTAAGTTGTTAATGGTGCGCTCCGTTATTAGCAGACTTATTTTTATATTCATATGAAGCAGAATTTATGCCAAATCTTATGCGTGAAAAGAAGGAAACACTTGCTGTGGCCTTCTACTCGACATTTCGATATATAGATGACGTATTGTCAATTAATAATGACAATTTCTATTCCTACGTCGATACGATATATATCTTGGTGAGCTTGAAATAAAAGATTCCACAGAGTCCGATACTTCTGTTTCATACTTGGATATTTTACTTGAAAAAGACACTTTTGGTAATCTAACAACCTAGCTATATGATAAACATGACGACTTTAACTTTTTTATCGTCAACCTCCCTTACTTATGCAGCAATATACCTTCATCACCTGCATACGGAGTGTATATATCTCAGTTGATTCGATACGCAAAAGCATGTTCTACGTATGAACAATTTATAAAACGAGTTAAATTACTGACAAGCAAGCTGATTAACCAAGAATATCAGCAGTCTCGTTTAAAGTCATCATTTAGTAAGTTCTATGGTCGATACAATGACCTTGTAAGCAAATACAATTTATCATTGAGTCAAATGCTGACTGACGTTTTTCATAACAATTGTTAGTCCATTATTTATACACTGAATTGACGACAGATTTTCCCTTATTTCCTGATCATAAAAAGGAGCACACGGTGGGTGTGACCGGTCGGCAGGGGATGCTCACTCCTCCAAAGCACCTGATCCCACCTTTGATGTTTTGGGGGTCCGTGTTTGCTCTGCTCTTATTTTGTATTATTTTATGGACTTGGATACTGCTCGTTATCTCCATATCCTTGTTATTGTTTGTAATTTTTACATTTGTCATCACAAGTGTACTTGACCCCAAAACAAGATAGTGGCTACATGTACGTGTTGTTCTAGATTTTGTATTTGTTCTTTATTAAAGAGATCTAAAATCACATTATTTTGTACATTATTAGGGGACAAGAGTTTACCTTATATTGTACATCTATAGGGGGACCAGAGGCCATTTAATATTGTACATCAGTTGGGGAACTAGATATAACCTTATATTGTATATGAATAGGGGGAAAATGTTACCTTATATTATATATCAATAAGTATTGAAAGTATCAGTAATATAAAACGCTTTAGAATACATTTGAAACCTGAAGCACTTCGATGGCTTCATATTTTTAGGATTTTCGGAGATTATTTGGTGACAAAGTGCAGCATGCAGCATGCTCTAAAGTCTCATGCATGTGTCGGTAATAACATTATTCAACTTTATATTTATACCTATTTTCAAATAACAAACTTAACTTTTAAACAAATTGTATAAGAATGTCGCATATAAGGACAAGATGGAGAGAGAGAGAGAGAGAATAAAAAAAAAACATGTCGGAGGAGAGGCCCAGTCCCAGGTTTGATCCGGAGGAACCAATCTGCGACGGAAATAAATGCCAGAATGGGGAACTAAAATTCCAGCCAATCAACAGTGACAATAATTGTCTGTCATAGGACGGGGCACCACTAAATTGAATTAACATTGGGTCATTATGTAAATAGGACGTTCGGATAAAGATAAAAGAATCGTTGAAGGAAAATGTGTAAATTTGTTGCTATAATACTAAAATATTCAAATATCTAAGACTCAGCCAATGAGCGATTTTTTCTATATTGGGTAATGATCGCCAAATGCTAAGCAAACCTAAGATTTCACCAAAAATAGAAATCAAAGTACTGAGAGTGTTGGGGTCAAAATCAACTTCCTGCTAGATTTTATTTTATGACGTCATATTTTTCATTGAATTTGAAGTAGAAAAATTAAAAAAAATAAATTGGGTACATCCCACTTATTATTTTTAGAATCGGTAGGAGAAGAAAGTAGTGCAGAAAAAATTACAAGTTCCTTAATTTGCAGACTTGCATTAAAAAAATTGGGCAGATGTACTGAACTGAGCCTCACACTTGTTGATAAGGAGTATCTTTCCCACCAAAAAAGCTTTGAAAATGTAATTTATCAAGAAGATCAGCCGAATTATTTTGTGTATTATAACGCCAGTGAGAATTATGAAATTCCCCTACTTTCACTTTCATTTTTAGAGGTTCCCGCAGACAGACGCATTTTGCCGGAAAACAAATCTGCCTGCTGCCTCGAGATTTTAACCAAGGAAAGACAAGTTGATGTGCTTTGATGTGAGGGGTCACTCACTACTGAACGAAAATTAGGGACATCGCTATGAGAAGAAACGTTAACATTGTCGCCTATGGGAAAACAATTAGTGGACTGTGTCCAATTGTTTAGTCGGGAAACCTTTTCGAGTTGTCAAAATTTTGAGGTCCAAATAAAACGTTTTAGGAAATAAACAAGGTGCTATATATATGTAATGCTATAGGAAAGTTGTTTACTTGTGTGATTTACCATTAATATATTTTTAATTTGAAGTTTTTTTTTTCAAAATGCTTCATGATTTTGAGTAAAATGTTCATATCACTTTCTTCACTTTGATCCAGAATGTTTGTAATTTGATCAGAACTATTTATGCAATCTTTCATTTAGCGAGGGTTTGATTAATGTGTTCTAGGTAGGGCTTCCATTTTGAAGTCTTGACCGACAGTAATCTGGTTGGTAGCCGTCTAAAATCAAAACAACTAAAAAAGAAAGTTGCCTATATACCCCCTTTTTCATACATTTAAACATTAGTTACTACAATGCATGCAAGCTGAACTTGCTAGGGCCGGTAGGTAATTGAGGTAGAAATTTTTGTGAGGAAATTCTGCAAATTTAGTTCAGTCGTAGATATATACAGAATTGGTGGGTCCTGTATATGATTTGGGTTGAAAATAAATCACTAATACAGGATTTCTAGGGGTAAACAAATAGCGTGTATTTATTTTTGAGGGGGTTTATGTCAGGAAACCATGCTCTTTCATGAAAATTTGTATAAATTTAAGTGGGGTCTAGATCATGCCATGTTTAGTGGACCAATCGCTGAAGCAAATAAAATTATACAGGGATTCATTTATGGGATTAAATAATGCAGGTTCGATAATCTTTGTTTTTGTTGAAATTTTGCTTTTGGCTTCTAAGGCAATTTCCAAATCATGAACCATATGATAAGTCAGTTATTGTTAGGAAATGTTTATATTAAAAGTGCATTTCAGTTACATGTACTTCCAATATAACCTGGGAACTGAACTAAGGATTTAGATTTAAGGATTTAAGATTTACTATTTTGACAATTGCTTAACCACTGGATGTTCCATTTAGCGTTTATTTTATTGAAAAAATATGACAGAGGAATATAACAAATAAATGTGGTTTGAGTATTGCAGAGTCGTACTTTGTCGTCGATCTTATCTTTGTGGGTAGGAGGGGATCTCGCGAATGCTAACATTATTCCAGGATGTGTGCAATGATTTTCGAGTTTCTTTTGGCACTTAAGATGAAATACAAGGACAAATTACAAGTTTAGTATTCCTGGGGCTGGGAAAGTGACACAGTGTTTAAGGTTGTAAGGATAGCTAGGGACAAGATAAGGAAACTCAAGGGCCAGCCCGGTCTGCTTTGTATACTAATCAACGGTTGAGATGAGAGAAACGGAATTATAGAAAGTAAGAAAGCTCAAGACTTTTTCTTTCCAAAGATTATCAAAGTTAGTAGGATCAGGTCATCATTAGGCATAGAACATTTCAAGAGTTAGCCCCCATATTGTTATCAGTTACGATTGGGGGGGGGGGTGAGTTTACATAAGGTTAAAATCCATACGAATAACATAGCATTAGTAAGCATTCTTTACACTCAATTATCAAGGTCTCCATGAATTATATGGAGCATTATATCATCATATTTAAAGCCAAACAAATGTCTTGAATTCATGCGATGTCCAGAGAAAGTTTCGACTATTAATCCAATTCTTAGTTCTTACAACAGTGCAGTTACCTATAATGCAGGGCTAAAGACAAACAAATAATTAAATTTATTGCATACCTATAACTCAAGGACATAATTAGTGCAAGATCAATAAGTTGAAAATTTGACTAAACTAATACTGGTAGGTACATTGACCCAAAGTAATGGAAGGTTTCAGAGATCTCAATTCTAATGTTAATACTAAGTTGTTAATTTAAATACAAGGTTGTTGATTAAAAAAGGGGGCATTGAGCAGTGCAAGAAAAGATATTCACAGCATTGATTTACAATTAACAATTAAAGTGGAGCAATTAATGGCTATATATAGGGGCAACTGCTCTCAGAGAATTTTGGGTTTTGGGTATTAGTGATGTAAACCTACAAAAACTTCCATTGTTTTAAGGTGCTCTAAAACTTATCATCTGGGGAAAGGAGTGTAATATCTGATAAATGACCATGGTTCAAATATTTACCCAATGCAGGAAATAGCTAAATTTTGAAAGTAATTAATTTTAAGGCCAAGGATCCTTGTTTTGTCAGATGGAGGAATATCAATTCTAAGCAGTTAAGGGTACTTTTAAAGTCATTGTAGATATTGGCCTAGAGAGCCAGTATTATGTTTCATTCATCCAGGATAGGGGCAGCATTAATCATAAGTTATCACATTCAATTGTTCTTGCATTCAATTGTTAACAAATATTACAGGGTTTCCCAAACCAGGCAAAATTATAGTATGAATTTCTTGCTCTGGTCATCAATTATATAAACAGGAAAGTCATCAATAGCAGTGAGTTTTAGACTAGGAGTGGAACCATGGGCTAAAAGAAGAGGGATATAGATTCTGTTGGCAATGGTGCGGGGGTTAAAATTTATTAAAGTAGTTCAGAAGGTAAGGTACTTGGAGGATCTTCCAAGATAATTACTCACACATTGTGGGGTCAATGATGTTGGTCACATTAAGCACACGTTTATTGTATAGAATTAGGTAGGGAGTTTAGTTAATCTGAAGTATCATCATTAATATCTCTCTTACTAGAATTTGATTTTTCTCCTGCCCTGTATTTCATTGAGACAATCAAGTAATGTTAGAACAATGGAGCAGGCAAGGAATAAGCTAAACAGATGGGGAACAAAACAGGTATTTCAAATGGTAATGGGGGGTTACTGAGTATCATGCATTCCCAATTTATAGGAGAATCAGTGCAATTGTATGACTGATTGATGACTCAGATGAACACACTTGTCAGAGTTAGGAAATTAAATTTCCCTATCAACATTCAGGGGGCCTTGGGGTTGTTTTGTCAGATGGGTGAAAACGAAAAATTTCCTTGTAAATATTTATAAATGCATATATAGTCCATAGAATTAGGTATTCCTTTTGGCAGAGGCACAGTGGTCATCTTGAAGGTTCTACCTCCACCATGTGGCGGTGGGCAACCTGACTGTATGTCTCCAATTGCACACATTCATCAGGTGCCCATGTGGCCGTATTGTCACCTTCAAGTTGGTTTTGAAATTTAATGTTGACTGTTGTTACGTTGATTAGCCTGTTGTTACGCTGATGTTGTTTTGATAATATTTTCATAATATATAGATAATTTAAAGTAAAGAGATGTATATTTAATTAAATGTTGATGTGTCGGTAGCATGATTGTAAACCCCAACCCAGCATGCTACCTGCCGTTTCGGACGACACATGAAATGCTGTTGTAGGGTGTGAGCCCTGTTGTCAGGCGGTCCAAAAATTGATGTTGATTGTTGAAATACATTTATCTGACCACTATGGCTAAAATCTGCCATACAATAGACAATAAACTTCAAAATGAGTTTTTAATTCTGAAAAGATGCATTAGCAATGTTGCATAAGCATAGGGCTTATGTAAGTCCATGTATATTATTGATGTCTGGGTAGGATATCCCATAATGCATTACTGTCTCTGATAATTGACTAATACTTTAGCCAGTTTTAAGACTTTTAATGACGTTACATTTTTAGGGAACAATAAACAGGTCCGGACGATTTCCAAATCAGGAAGTCAAGAGCGATAATCGTAAACTGTTATAAATACATAGAATAAACAAGGTGCTAGTCCTTCTGACCAATCAGATAACAGTATTTATGCAAACCCATGAGGAACTAAATTAAACACGTGGTTTTATAGGGTTTTTTTTCAGAAGATTTTTTGGAACAAGTTTTTTGTAAACTTTATGCAAATTTAGACACAATATAATATTTACGACAATTCTGTCGTGAAGAAACATGACTTGGAAGCTAAAAAAATGATTTAAGGGGGATTAAAAGTCTTTCACTACATGAAGCAATCCCAAAAGTTTAACTTACAATAAAAAATTGATACAAATACGGATAATTTGCCGTTATTAGAGCCTGACATAAAAATCGTATAGGTTGGATAACAGTCTTTATTTTTTGAGTGTTTATAACAAAACCGTCCATGCGGTTTCTGGTAGGCAAGGAAAGGTATTGGGACACACGCATTCATGTATAGGTATTCTCTTTTCTCCAAGCTTTACGTCTTTCCTTATGCCCATTTAAAGTCTGCATATAGCTTAGTATTCGATGCTCATGACATCTCTGATATTTGAAAACTATACTCAACAAAAAGGAAACACATATTGTTTTACTCATCGTAGAAATTTTGAAAAAGTATTCAGAACAACTACCTTTTTCATCATAGGATATCTGTGATCTATTTAATGGACATGATGGGTTTTAAAACCCAAGTGTTGAATCATGTCCCTTGAATAATAATTTATGTTTATGAAAATAGTGTTTTTCATGATTTCTTGTTAACCGGGGGTCTATTTTCATTTATATTATGGATTTAGAGAAACAATAAACACTTTTATCAAACCCACATTTAAGATTTAATAAAAATGTTAATGCTGCAATGTCACGCCTTAACGAAGATGAACGCAAAGCGGGCTAACTTTGATGATAACCGGAGCTGCGCAACAGGAGGTTGCAACTGCAGTTAGTATATCAATCGGCTTAGCAGCGGTTTAACGTACGTCTCCACCAGATAAAAACACGGTTGGCAGACCAAGAACTGGCCTTCAACGGGTTACAACACCCAAATAGGACCGTCAGATCCCCCCCCCCCCTCTCCTTCAGCAATCGATTAAGAACTGCTGCACAAACTGCTGTTACAATTACTCGTTGAAGAAATTAGCATAAAAGTGCACAAATTGTTCTCAAGAGACTGAGAGGAGCTGGTATTCGTCCACGACATCCGTAATTGCAAACCCACTAGCACTGAGACGTCGCACAGTACATATTGTTATACCCCTTGAATTTGGGGGCAATGAAACGACATCAAATTGAATTTACAATTCGCAACATATGACATTTTTGATTTTTATCAAAACACATTCTAAAATCACTTTCGAATAAAATAAGGTTAACTGAAAACTCAGATTTTGATATTTCAACTGCATATATACTTTTTTTGTTGAGTGTGTATGTAATCCATACGATAAATACTTGTGTGAGGTGGATCTCTTCACATGGAATTTAAGCATCATCGATGAAAATCGGATGGCTAAGCTAAATTATATTTACCACTATATAGTATATTCTGGTAAATGTTATAATTGAACTCAATAAAAACTTGCTAGTGTGATTTATTCCTCCGTAAACGATTGCACATATTGTATCATGCATTATTTTTTTTCTTTACCGGGATAAACATGTCAAGGTTGTTCACGGTAAATGTGTGGGAATACTTTATTCTTCAAAAGTTTTCATCTTACTTCTAAAGATGTTTTGTTAAAAATAAATTTGGGAAAAAAACAAAAGCACGTGTTTTCTTTTTGTTCTTTTAAAATATGTTTTGGAGTGTGTAAAAATGCTGTTGTCTGATAGGATAGAAAAATAATAACGTGTACATGATGTTTATATATAGCAACTTTCAGTTATCGTTCTTTACTTCCATATTTGGAAATCTTCGAGACCTGATAAAGCTAAACCATACATTGTTCTTTGTTTATGAAGAAAGAACCAATAAAAAAAGCGACTCAATGAAAAAAAGCTTTAGCAGTGTCAAGCATTTTTGTCAGATTCTATGAAACGTTTATTTAAAGTTCATTTTGATACATCGAGTTGATGTTTGAATTAGAATAAATTTTTTTTATTTGATAATGGGTTGTAAAAATATCTTAATGTCGAGTTAAATACCACAGCAAGTATCTTCTTCATATCGTGTACAAGCTTTCGAATTTAGTCTGCCTCATATGAATACAACATAATCTTATAATAATGGAGTGCAATTGATACCCATGGGAAAGTTGAAAGATTGTTAGAAGACCGACACAGAAATTGTCAATCAAAATTAAATCATCCTTTTAATATCTTTATATTTTATCGTGTTATGCGTATCTGTGTTTGTTTGTATACTGTACTGCCCTGTACAACTGTAATTGTTTCTTTTGTATCTTACTTTCTTGCATTGGACACTTGAAGTTTTACGTTATTTACCGAGTGTTGTTTGGCATTCGTCCGTCTACACCGGTGTCGACTTATTGCATTAGCGGAACAGTAACTAAGTCGGACTCTTTATATAGAGGTCTCAGATATAACGAGAATCCGAACAAAAGTGGCGGATGCATAATTTTTATGAATCTTTAAAATCTAAGGGCATGAAAACGAAACAATAAAACAAAATTAAACCAAACAAAATAGTTAATCTTACCCACCCTCTGGTCCTTCCTACATTTCCTATATATTAAGTACATATTAGAAACATGAATTGAATAGACATTGTTTTGTATAATCTATTTTATGTTACTTCTTTTCTTTTCGAAATTGGTAACTATAAAAGCTTATCTGAAATGAAAACTTTACATTGAAGCACCAGAGGTCGGATCTGGTCAAATGGAGGAGTAACATTCCTTGTCGATCAGCACCGCTCGCGCAATGTTATGATAGGGCAAATGTAAATACACGTTGACAATAATGTGAAAGTAATGGCGATGCATATTGTGTGAAAATCTTCCGTCTTCCATTGGGTTAATGAAAAATTGTATTTGATAACACGACCATTGTATATATACCATAGAATTTGCGAAACATTGACTTTAATAAAACTATACTGTTTCATAATTGATTTATCAAATTATACAATTATTATATCATTCCCTTCATTCTAAAATCAGACTAATTTTAAATGATTATTAATGAATTGTAAAATAAAAAAAATGGCCTATCAATTTTACTTACTTTTAATGTCCATTTTTCCAAGATCACATTCATCCTTCTCAGTTGAAATTGACATTTTCTGATTCGTAATTCCCTTTTAGTGAGCATTGACAGAAACCAAAAATAAAAATGAGAATCGAAAATTTAAAGATACAAACAAAAAAGTATGTTTCAATAGTGCAGAAAAGGTGCTATGGTGCTACTGGTTGCATGAAGTTTTTCTTTTCTTTTTTTTTCGAGAAATGAATGATCATGTAGTACTATAAGGTTCTTTTTCAAACTTACAATAAGCACAGGATGAAAATCCACCATTCAGTCGACTGAATAGTAACTGAATGCCCACGGAATGGTCACTGAAAGGTCGCTGAAAAGACCCTTTCCCGTGACCTTTCCGTGATCATTCAGTTATCACTCAGTCAACTGAATGGCACATACATTTCAGTGACCTTTCAGCCATCATTCAGTTGCATCTTTTTATTGAATAATCAGCTTATTTTTTAACTTTAGAAAATTATTTCACTTTTTCCTGGTATAATAGCATTACATTTATCTAATTCCAAATAAAAAAAAAATGATGGAACGAGAGCCGAGCTCGTTGCAAAGCAACGAATAGGTCTTCCGTTGGAGCTACAGACAGGAAGACGTATAACCTGGAGTCTAGGTCAAGCCACATTCCAAAGTTATACAAGTAAGCAACCTAAAGGCTTGTAAAGGAAGCCACTTACAATGTTTCGCCACGAAAAAGAATGTAAAGGAATGTATGTGACCTTGAATTTTCTATATGACCTTGCGTCAAGCAATGACAAACTCTATTATGCTAAAAAATCTAATATGTGTGTAACTGACTGGAAAAGTTCACACATGATTTTTAGATACTCTTTTAGTCCATAAATCCAGCCAAAACATCTCATCTTTAGTGATCTTGCACTGAATCAAGGTCATGTCCCGCCCCGCATTATATCAGCAATGTTTTTCTGGTACAAATACGGTAGCGAATTTACAGTTTCTCTGTCAGTAACCTTGACTCGTCCAAATGACTGGATATGTTCAGCCATATTTTTTTCCTAAACATATATCGAATCGAAAGAATTTATTAGGTTCAACACTATAATTTTACTTAAAATACACACTACATTAAAATCTGTATTTAATAGTGTAACGGGAGAGGAGAAAATGCAGCGGACCAGACCGGGGTTTGAAGCCGGGCCCCAAGAAACTCCGGTCAGGTGCTCTACCAACTGAGCTCTCTGGCCACCGGCGACCGAAACCCGGCTGACCGCCACACTAGTGTATGACGTTTGTTGAGAATATCTTGAATAGTTTTTTTTTTAATTGAAATCTTAAAAAATGGATATAGATTATGAAATCCCCTTCAAATAATGCATAAATGCCTAAGCTTACATAAAAATATCTCATATGGTTTTTTTAATACTAAGCAAAATGCAATTCAAAGACAAGTGAGGTCAAAATAACAGAAAAGTGCAAGATCTAAATGTATCGGCATACTAAAGTTTGAGAAAAATGTCTTGAATGGATTCTTCAAAACTGAGCGTCGCCCGTGTGGCACAGTGGTTAGAGCATCTGTTCTAGACTAAGGTTTAGATAGCTCTCAGAAGTGTGTATCAGCATATAAAGTTAAGTAAAAATATAAATGCTCTCTTCAAAACTGAGCGGGTCCTTCGGATGAGACCTTAAAAACCGAGGCCCCGTGTCAGCGGCAGGCGTTGGCACGATAAAGATCCCTCACTGCTCAATGGCCCTGAGTGCCGAGTAAAGTTCAAATTTGAAGCCCTTCACCGGCATACAGTGACGTCTCCATATGAGTGAAAAATTCTCGAGAGGGACGTTAAACAATATACAATCAATCAATCAAAACTTAGCTAAATACTAACTTAAATAAAGTGAGATCAAGGTTAAAGGAGAGGTCAAATTAAAAAAAAAATACTGATTTAGTTGAACAGCTTACATTAGTATGTATCACCATAGGAAGTAAATGAATACTCAGTCTTGAATGGTTTTTCTCTAATAAGTTGAACACTAACCTGTGAAGAGTTGGGATAAGGTCAAAGGAAAGGTACAAAAAAATTCGATGCAGTTACATATACGTGTAGCCTTGTAAGCGCATTGCATTTGCAAGAGAATTTTTTTTAAAAATTAGGTCAAGTTCAAAGGAAAAGTCAAAGTCAAAATATGTTGATGCAGGAAATAGGTTGTGACTTTCTCTTGGAATTCAATACCAGCCCCAACCTACATGTATACTGATGTCTCATTATATCGCGGTACTTAATTCTTTTGCATAAAAAGTGTTATTTCGAATTATATGTGTCAAATTATTTTCCAAGTTTGCATCATTTAACTTGTGGACAATTTTAAAAACAGGAAGTCTAATTTACCTATTACATTGAAGAGTCTCATTGTTTCACGGTATCGGATTACATGGTAACTTGTATATGATATGACCTCAGTTTTTATTTTTTGAATTTACCCTCTAATTCTGCATGAAAATAAACAATTGTACAATCTAATTAAAACACTTTTAAAAGATAAACTTGATTCTAATTTTTACAAGGTTATAAATTTAATGGTCTGAATATAATAAAAACGGAACTGGAAATCTGTAATATAACGTTTTATTTGATTTTTTTTTCAAACAGACGCTCCATACTTTTTAATCATATAAAAAGTAAACATTCAGACAACATACAAATTATCCGTCAACAAAAAAAAAATACTCTATGTATTCGAATTTTTGCAAGATATAACGATACAATGAAACCCGCGATATAATGATAATCCAGTACACACATACCTAAACAAATCAACCGATTAACATTCTCGGGTCAGTGACTGACCAGAAGGAGGTTTATATTACCGTTATTGAAAATAACCCAATATCAGAGCGAACCAATAATTTAGGTACATGTACCTCAAATACACAGAAATACAATAAGTAAGAAAAGAATTTAATTGATATTAAGTAGGGATGAGACAGTTATGAATTTTCTAATTTTTCTAAAATCGTATTCTGAAAGCCAGGGATGCTTATATTTTGGTCGCTTTTTTATGTAGAAGTGCATACATGTATATAATTATACTGACATACACGTACAAGCATGTACCCGTAAAATCGTGCAATTGAACTATTCCGTGTATTCGACGAAAACAATAACATTTTAAGTTTAGTTGCAAAGAACTGCAAACTCAAAAGACAGTGCTTAATTGAATTTTCGGGTTTTCCCGTGAATTGGAAACGGCCCTTCCATATGCACTTCATTTATCATGCATGTGTCATGAGGCATAAAACTTGATAAATGCACAAGCGGTTACGATTTATTTAAACAAGCATGAGATAGAGTGAAATAAAATAATATGAAAGCGTCGACATGATTTCAAAGCCAATTTGCATGTACCGGTGATCGAGTTTAAGATCCATTGTGTACATTACAAAGAAATAGGATGATATGCAGCTTCAAAGTTGGCGTCTAGGAAAAAAAATCTTCCGTTGGAAACGGAAGACCTTAAAAGATTAATGCAAAAAAAAAAATCGTGCACAATGCAGATATCGAACCCGGGTCTCCTGCTTTAGTGTCCGCTACTTTACCAATTGAGCTACGTCTTCTTGTTGACTAATACTGAATTAAAATCAATTAAATTGTAGAAATCGATGGAACAATCGGTTCACCTGTTGTATCGAGGAACTGCGATGTGTATATATCTTGTATATCTTTTGTATATTCTATGTTAGTTGCGCGGATTTTGGGGACAGACTGATTAATTACACACTTCTTATCGGTATGATGACAATTATCAGCGAAGGGCACCTGTTCCTATGTCAGATATGTGAGATCGTTGTAAATTTTCTATCTAGAAGCTTAGTAGAATAAAATATCATTTTAAAAGCTAAAATCTACAATATTTAGTTATTTCTACGAGAGGCATGTATTAATGATTTATTCTATTCATGTAAAATAATTTTAAAATTATGTCTTTCTAAAGCTAAAATATTCTATGGTGTTGAAATTAATTAAGAAACTAAATTGATCAGGGGCCCGTTTTACAAAAGAACTTACGACTAAAACCAAAAACTTCAGATTATTGTAAAATTTTGCAAAATTAATAATTCTCTTTTAAATTTTCTGTGTAAAACTATCTTACCATATTCTTTTTAAAAAAGTTTAAAATAATTTTCGATATAATGTTTATGAAAAAGTTATATGAATAACTAGAGCAAAGCTCGTTGCAAAGCAACGAGAAGGTCTTCCGTCCTGTTTGACCGGAAATAACTTTCATTTTTACAAAAATGAGTAATAACTTCCTAAAATTGTTTAAATCCTCAAAATTTATGTTATTTAATGCAAAAATCAGCAATTTTTTGCTACTTCCAGTTTGACCGGAAGTGACAACGATGGGCGGAAAATTAATGTTTATGCTCCCAGTGACAGATGTTACCCAAAAACTTGTCAAGAATGGCAAAATATGCGTTTTCCGACTACTTCCGGTTTGGCCGGAAGTGACGTCGCCGGACGTACTTTGACGACCTCAATAGATTGAGCTTGACATTTTGAACAACTTTGCTTATTTTACGTATTACAAATTCTCAATACTTTTTGAGATATAAAGGAAAAACTTTTGGCCCCTCTTGGCCATTAATTTTAGGGGCCAGCCCTTTTTTCGAGATATCATTTGAAAGATATTCTAATTCTGCACAAATTTTGTTCTATATATATTTTAACAAAATATTTTTAGTTGAGAAGATAAAAAGCAAATTATGAGTAATTTTTGGCTCTTTTAAGCGTTCTTATTTTTGACCCCTATAAAGCGCCATTTTGAATAGAGAAATCGAAAAACAAAAAACCGATGAACAAAACTTCAATCCTTCTATTATATAAAATCAGTAGAATTTCTGCTCCAGCTTACGCCGTCTCTGAGCCTTTGTCTTGAAACGAAAGCCTATAAATTTTCGTTTAAAGGGAAATAACTCAAAACCGGAAGAGACTTTTTGAAATTTTCGACAGCATTCTAATAGAGTTTAGTAACCTCTAGAACCTCTGAAAATTTGAACGAAATCAATTGAGAAATGAGTGAGATATGAGGCTTCAAAGTTGGCGTCTAGGAAGTAGAAGAAAAAAAAATAATCTTTACCAACAGAATCAGTAGAAGGTCTTCCGTTGGAAACGGAAGACCTTAATTATACTTGGTCTTTTAAAGTCGTAAGTTCTTTTGTAAAACGGGCCCCGGGTATTTAAGGAACTTCCAGAAAAGGTGTAATCAAATAAATTCTGTCTCATCAATCAAAAATAGATATTTCCATGAAAAATACACGTATAAGCAGTATAGAATGTTATGCGGCATTTATGTAAATTTTGATTCGATTATTGGATCATCATTCTTTATCACTTGACGAAATTTTGATTTCTAAGTGTTATTAGAAAATTAATAAAAATCATTTTGAATAATTTTATAAAATTAAAATATCATTTAGACATATTTTAAGGTATGCGAATTTAATTACGATAAGTATAAAACATAATTAAGATTGAATAATAAATATTTAGTCAAAATATTACTTCAGTGATAAGGGAAAAAATTATCTGCATGATTATAAATTAATAAGCTAGTGAAAAAAATCGCTAAATTGAGACGAAAATTAAATATCTCTGAAAGGTGGCGAAAAGGTCACTGAAAGACGACAGAAAGGTCACTGAAAGTTGCCGGAAAGGTCACTGAAAGACGACAGAAAGGTCACTGAAAGTTAACGGAAATATGTCCGCTGAATGGTGACTGAAAGGTATCTGAAATCTGACTGAAAGGCAACTGAAAGGTCACTGAAATGTGTGTGCCATTCAGTGGCTGAATGGCTACTGAAAAGTCACTGAAAGCCACCTTTCAGTTTTAACTGAAAGGTCTTGTTTCTTCCTGTGAAGCACTTTTTTGTAGGAATTAGGGTAAAACGTACTCTCAACTAGGACCTGAGGTCATCTGTAAACAATTTGTCTTTTCTCGTGGTAATAAAGAATATATGTACTCTATGTAGAATATATGTAGAATATGCACTCTATATGTAGAATATATGTACCCTTCAATGCATTAGAGATACAAGAGTTAATTAATCTACTGAATAGATATATTGGATACGGTGACTGGAGGTCATCTCATATTCTAATCTGCAAATTTTTTTATGCCCCCGTAAGCAAAGTTTTTGGGGTACTGTAAATCATTTTTTATTCGCAAGAACTTTATTTTCGCGTAATTATGCGAGACCGTACACGCGAAATTTTAATTCTCGCGTATTATAGTATTCTTTAGGATTATATAGAGCAATAACCACAATTCCTGAAGAGTTTGTCTTGCTTATTAAGAGTCAGTGACAATTTCTCAAAAATAAGGTGTCGCGAAAAATTTAGTGATCTACAGTATACATGTATATTCTTTGTCCTGTCCGTCTGTTTGTCTCTCTGTTTAGCTATCTGTCTGTCTGTCTGTCTGTCTGTCTGTCTGTATGCCTGTTAGTCAAAAAAAACTTTAACCTTAAAATTTTGAGTGGTTGTGGCTATGGCTTTCATATTTCACATGCGTATTTCTGGTGACAAGTCCCTTCTTATGGGAACATCAAATTTGACCGTTTGACTTTGAACATTGAAATTGACCTACGTTTACAAAAAGGAACTCTTTAACTTTAACCACATCCTTCCTTTATTCGCATGGCCAAAAGTCATGGTTATGTGATGGTCATTTGAATCGTTAAAGCACTGTGAACTAAATACCTGTACTTCGATTGAATATTCGTTGACTTTTTTCATATGAGTAGAAAAACATACACACATGCAGGATGAATAACAGTAATTATGGTTTTTTAAGAAAATGTATTTCATTGCATGTTGATCAGCGTCCCATTCGCGGGTTTCTCACACATTAAAAAATCACCCAATGCCAACAAAAGGCTTTAATTTTAGATGCTAGGTATTTTCGGGGATTAAACGGTTACTATTCTTTTCGTGCCAACGCCTACTGTGACAATCTCAGTTATTTAGGTCTCATCCGAAAGACCGTCGATTTTTACTATGAATGCCGCTCGCTTTATTAAGGAATATGATTACGCCTTAGATCTGACGCGGCTCAGGGACAAGAATTGAACCCAGCACGTCCACCCACCTCCCCACCCAAGATATCGTACCGAACATCCTACCATTAGGCCACCGTGAAGGTCAAACAAAATATAAAGAAAACGAAAAAAATTCAACAAAGGTTAAAAAGAGCAGCAAAGACTAAAATAAAAAATCAATAAAAACCAACACACACTAATTAACATACAAAAAATGAAATAGACTTACAAGTTACCACTAGTAGAGGTCCTCAAATTATCTTCCCGACTCTGATAGATAATACATCAATTTTGCCTTACCTAAATACTCTGCACCATTGATAACCTATTTATATGTAGAAAGAAAATGTGCTACTTCCAAAGTACGAAAAGATAAACGATCAAGCATCTTGTTGATGTCCTTTATCGATAACTGCTATGAAAGTGCTCAGTTTGAAACAAGAAAACTCTAACTATTTGCTGATGAATTGAAATGGTAATTTATTTAATAAATGAGTGAAAAAGTAGTATGCCAAGAAAAAAAATGTAAAACATTTATACATCCAACAAGCTACCACAGTACCACAATTCAAGATAAGTAGTTATTGTATGCGGTGAATGGCTTAAATTATCTCATTGTGATGTTATTTTATTACAAGAGACACATTTTACTGAAAAAAATGAACATAAATATAATGCCGGATGGCATGGGAAAATTTTTCATTCATACAGCGATTCGTCACATAGTAAAGGCGTCTCAATACTTTTTAAGAAGAATATAAGTATCGAAATACTAAATGTTAAAAAATCAATTGATGGTAGAAAAATGTTGTTAAATGTTGAATATGATAATGAAATTTTTACAATTGTAAATATATATGCACCTAACGACATAAACAAAAGAGTTGATTTTTTCAAAAGAGTGCATACATTTATTACCAAAAATTGTTTAAATGAAAACATAATTCTATGTGGAGATTTTAACTGTCGACTCAATGACAAACAAGATAAAAGTAAAAATTATCTGATTAATATATTAAAACAACTTGATATGATAGATGTCTGGAAAAGAGAACATCCTGATTTGAAAGGCGAAACGTGGTGTAATGCTCAAGATATCCCTTTTAGTAGAATAGACTATATTTTTATGAATAATAATTTCTGTTTTCAAGTAGGTAATATTATAGTAAGAAAGTTACCGGGTACTCATTCCCGAGGCACAAGAATGAGTGATCATAGATATTTAAAAATGTATCTTAATATCTCTAAAAATTCAAGAGGTCCGAATTACTGGAAATTAAATATTTCATATTTAGAGAATAAGGAGTACAAAGAAAATATTGCAAACTTAGTTAATGAAGTAGATAATGTACAAAATCCGATCGACAAATGGGAACTTTTTAAACGAAAAGTTAAAGACTTTTCGATACTTTTCGCAAAAAGTAAACGAAAGAATATGAGAGAAAAAATAAACCTAATTGAAAAAGAGATAGAAAATATAGAAAGTAGCCAGTATAACAATATTAATAATAGTAAACTTAAGACACTTTATACAAATTTAAATGAAGTATATGACAAAAAAATAAAAGGGGCGCAAATAGGATCAAAAGCAAAATGGATAGAGAGCGGCGAAAAAAATACAAAATATTTCTTAAATCTGGAAAAACAAAATCAAACGTCTAATGTAATTAAAGAACTTAAAACACCTTCTGTCGATTTAATAAATACAACAAATTCATTAATCGGAGAAATGAATAATTATTATACGAATCTGTTTAAAACTACAAATATTCCAACCGCTAAGATTTCAAGTTATCTAAGCAATATTGAAGTACCAATGCTGAACGAGAAAGACAAATTAATGCTAGATGAATTCCCTACATTCGAAGAATGCAAAAACGCCGTACTTGAAATGAAAGGAGAAAAGTCTCCTGGCTTAGATGGTATACCATGTGAATTCTACCAATGTTTTGGAACAATATTGGGCCATTTTTTTATGAAGCACTTAAAGAAATTTTTAAACAAAAAGAAATGTCTGAATCTCAAAAGCTGTCTGTGATATCTTTAATACACAAGAAAGGCGAAAAACAAATTGTTAAAAAATTATAGACCAATTAGCTTAACAAACACGGATTATAAAATCATAGCTTGTGTTTTAGCTAAAAGGTTACAAAATATATTATCATATACAATCAATAAAAATCAAACGGCTTATGTTAAAGTTAGATACATCGGTGAAAATGCTCGACTATTCTTATATATTTTTGAATATTGTATTTCAGAGAAGAAAGACGGCATATTATTATTTCTCGACTTTGAAAAAGCTTTCGATTCTGTAGAATGGAACTTTCTTCTTGAAACGTTAACAAAAATTAATATTGGCGATCAATTTATTACATGGGTAAAGATATTATATAAAAACCCTAAATTCAAAATGAAAAATAACGGATGGTTATCTAAAACATGTAGTATGACAAGAGGGATCCGACAGGGATGTCCAATATCAGCTTTACTATACTTATTTGTAGCTGAAATTTTAGCCATTAAAATAAAAAACGAACCAAATATATCAGGAATTAGTATAAATGATAAAGAAATTATTAATATACAACATGCAGATGACCTAACAGTTGCTCTGAATGACAAGAAATCTCTCGATTTTAGTTTGAAAATTATTAACGAGTTTTGCGATCACGCCGGATCAAAAATCAACATAAACAAGACGGAATGTATCCTGTTAGGGGGGGGGCTTAAAGATATGTATGATGAAATCAACGGTATTAAAGCAACAAATAAAGCAATAAGATGTCTAGGTATTTACATAGGACACGATAAAGAAGAATGCTACAATAAAAATTGGATGAAAATATACCACGACATTGAAAAGTTATTTGAATCTTGGAAACGTAGAAAATTAACGGTTTTTGGTAAATCGTGTATAATCAAAACATTAGCAATTTCAAAACAAGTTTATATTGCATCTATATTGTGTATACCAGATAAAGAATATATCTGTAAGGTCCAAAGACTTTTATTTAATTTCTTATGGGACAAATCAGAAAGAATCAAACGAAATACATTGATAGGCGATTTAACTGACGGAGGGTTATCGATTACAGATATACAAAGTAAGTTTAAGGCTCTGAAAGCAGCGTGGATACCGCGACTTCTATCTTCTAAGGGCACTCTTTTTGAAATCTTTGAGAGTTTTTTGAATAAAGCGAATTTAAATCTGAATTACGTCTTACAATTTTCTGAAACTACCTTAAATGCACTTGACAGAATAGGCAAACTTCCGCTTTTCTACAAACAAATTCTAAGTTCATTTAACGAATGTAAAAAAATGTGTAACTTTGAAAATACATCACCTAATGATATTTTGAAACAACCCATTTGGAATAATAACAATATCAAAATAAAAGGAGAAACATTATTTTTCAATAACTGGGTCAACAGTAATATTCTCTATTTAAAAGATTTAATAGATGATAACGGGGACATTAAAACACTACAAATGCTTTCCACTGTTATTAAAAGAAAGTCGAACTGGCTTTGTGAATATAAAACTTTACTATCAGCAATTAAACCTTTGTGTAAAAAATGTGATTTATCTAATGCCAAATATTTAAACATAAAGAATGAAATGAGATTTCATTTCGCAACAGGGGTATCAAATCTAAATGGTAAGAAATGCCAATTTTTTTAAATAAAATTTTAATACATAAGAAATTTATTAAACCGTGTTATCAAATTAAACTTTCTCAAGAGTTTTCAATTCCTGCAAACGACTCAAGTACATATGTATATGGCAAAATATATACAGGAGAAAAATTAAAGATATAAATGATAATAAAGTTGCTGAATTTAATTATAAAATGCTCCATAATATTCTCTGCAACAATACCTATTTAAGTAAATGGATAAAGGACAAGGGGGACAACTGTACTTTATGCAAAATAACTGAAACCACAAAACATCTACTTTTTGAATGTAAAATCGTTGAACAGATTTGGAAATCTATCTATCTATATATCTAATGTATATCAAAATATTTCCTATGAAAAACCTAGTCAGAAAGATTTCATTTTTATTGATGTTACTTTATGTTTTGGTAAAAAATGGGGTCTAAATTTTGCAGATAGTGCGCACAGACCAAGGTTAAAATGTCATACACTTTGAAGTTAATTATTTGGATTAAAATGATTATTTTTTATATAAAGTAAGTCAAAACTTGATAAAAATTATATTAACGCAAATAGATATGCAATAAATATTTTCTGATATCTTATGTATCTGCTACTATATAGACAGTGAAAATACTGAACAAAAACCTTAACTAAAATGTGTCAAAACTCTACAGAAAAAGCGACGTCGGCCGTTCGAACGGGACAGCTTCCAGTCAAAAAAATATGTTTTAATGCGGTTGAAACGACGTCAGAGACAAAATATTTGTTCAAACAATTCAAAATTGTAAGAATATATTTAGTTTATTAATTTGATATTTGTATACTTACGATTTTTTACCGGTGCTTGCGAATTCGCAGACACTACTAGGGCTTGAAAACACATGTTATTTGATGAAAATGGATATTTCTCTTCATGACGTTGTTATAAATCTAGCGTAACATCGGGATAGACTATGTAGCTTGTGTTTACAAATTGATTATATTGATGACGCTCGTAAATTCTTGTGTATTGTTTTAAATTTTAAAATTTGAATAACTTATTATCTGTAATTAAAGATTACTGATAGCACTTGGCAGTGTGACATAATTAATAAGATAAGATAAGATAAGGTAAGATAAGATAAGCTTTATTTAAAGTCAGTATGGTAGCTAAAAAGAAACACAAGCTCTAATGAGCTTTGGACTGACATTTTAACATATACATAACAGTAAAACAATGAAAACATGCAGCGCTATATAAACATAGAATTACTTGCAACAATACAGCACACAGTCCAATTTAAAGGAAGTCATCAGTTAAAGATACATATAAAAACACCAATGTATAGACACATAAACAATACAGCACAGATGTGTAGAGAAAGCAACAGATATACATATTTAAGTCACACCATTAATTACAAACATGCAAGCATAAGGTAAATGTAGTGTTTGTCCATGAACATGTAATAAAAATGCAAACTCAAAATGTTTGACATAATGAAATTAGCGTAACGTCAGACTGGGCCATGCACACTGTCTGCAACCTTTAAAGGTCCCGATTTTTGCCAAAATATAAAGTAACATCAATAACATTTATAGTAAAAATCAAATCTTTCTGACTGATATACATTAGATATATATAGAACCATTTATTTTGACAAAAGCGTCATTGTCCACGAACTTTTTGGACAACCCTCGTATATTGTTGTTGTTACAAAAACTTTCTGTTCATCTTCAAAACACTTAAACTCTACAAGGTTTGTGGGTTTGGACACATTCATGAAGAAATTTAATATAGTGGATTCCTGACCCTTGTTCCTTCGTCTCATAAACCTTTCAATTTTTTTGGCAATAATTTTGCTTCGAGACCCTCCAGAAATTTTACTGGCGTTCTGAATAAGAATTTGAACAAAAAGATCAGTAATATATAAGACAATGGCATATAAAACTGTCTTTGTCCTTTTGCAATTCTTTGCTCTTTTCAGACCTTTGCTGATTTGTCAGGTGCATCTTATTCTTAATTTGTTTTGAGGTTTAAAAGCAAAGGATTTAAGTTTCATTATATATTTGAATTTCAAACAAAAGTTGAAAACTACAAGATCCTTTTTTTTAGTAAAATTGTTTAGATATTTTTAAACACTGTTTATTTTTCAAAACATAGGGTGACCATTGAGTACTTTGCTTCTTTACCGTCATTTTTTTCTTCTTTAGAATAGTGTAAACTACTCTCAAATTGATGCCTATCAAAGAGCCTGGTTCATGTTATGCATAAAGTGGTCCTGTAGATATACCAATAGATTGACTACCACTTGATGTTCCATTTGAAATATCAAAATAAGATAGAGACTAGGTGCTTTCATTTCCTATAAAAAAAATTCTCCTAAACGTCCAGGTCTTGGAGAACTGGCCTTTTGAAAATGCAATGTTCTTGAAGTTCATGGTAAATAGGTGTATTTGAGTACTTTCAATGAAGAAAAATAATATGCGCGCACTCTCTGATCCAAAAAATAAAACAAGTCGTTTAATCATCAGAAACAGCTCTATCATTTACTAGTTGCAAATTTTAGATCAGAGGTTGCGCTCTATATTAAATATCGAAAAATAGCTTTAAAATTTGGCCGTTTTTTTTGTGGATTTTTTCAGAATATGAGGAAATTGACGCATTTCGTGACGTCAAAATGCATTGACTAGCCAGAAAATTACGTCATTTTTTATAGATACGCAATCGCCAAAGATCTAAGAGAAATTCTATGCATTGTAATCTAAAACTAAGCAGTTTCGGTTTTTTTAGAAATTCACAGGGCCAAATAAGGCAAAAGTGAACCGTGTTCTTTGCTTTGTGTCTTATAATTAAAGCCAATCAAACATAAAAAGTGATTATTTGTTGAATTTTGGCAAACAAAATATTGGTTGTTGTTGAAATCCTTGTCGCTAAGTATGGTACCCATTTTTGATGCTTATTATATCATTATTGCTCATTGAAATCCATCTGCTCATGTGTCTGTAAAACAGACATTAGCTGCAAATTAGTTTCAAATTTCACAAATTTCAGTGAAATTTTTATTGGGATTCTAAAAAAAAAATTACAGCAACTTTAATGAAGCGTTTTATTTCACTATAATTTACTGAATCTTTTTCATTCATTTTTAATGCAGTGTCTCGAATAGCCCTTGTTTTCCTGCTTTTCACAATGATAATATGAGATGAAAAGTGGTCACATCAACTGATTTCAAATCTTATGTATGAAAAGAGGAAAACAATTGCTGTGGCCTTCAACTCGACATTTACATATATCGACGACGTATTGTCAAATGAAACAGGTAATTTCCACTCCTACCTCTATACAGCATATCCTGGTGAGCTTGAGATAAAAGATAACACAGAGTCTGACACATCTGATTCATATATGGATATTTAATTGAAAAAATAGACTTTAATGATAATCTAACAGCCAAGCTTTATGATAAACGTGATGAATTTAACTTTTTCTTCCCTTACTTATGCAGCAATATACCTTCATCATCTGCATACGGAGTGTATATATCTCAGTTGGTCAGAATAATGTTTTAAACAATATGCATACTTCAAATTTTTGTAAAAATTCCCCATTAAGGACTTAGAGGGGTAGCCGTTGAATACTTCCATTCAGCATATCTCAACAACGAAAAGAAATCTCTGAATAGATGTTGAACAAAAGGTCTTTGATTTCACAAGACCTTTCATTTACAATCAAGAAAAAGGGGCTGACTCCTCAAATAAGGGTCCCAGAGGGGCCAAAAGTCTTTTATCTTTAGCTCATGAACGATAAATATTTTATAATACATCACTGAAGCAAAGATATTCATCTTAACGCTTTGCATAAAAGTTTTATAGAATTTTGATCATACGTTGCTGTTGCGTAATCAGGGGTCGCAAGGGGCCAAAATTCTATATTTTGGATGCTTTACATCTCAGAAAGGAGGAATTTTTTAATTATAAGCCATATTGAACTAAAGATGCTCAAAATATTATGATATAAATCAGAAAAATTAAATATAATGATGGAAAACTTAATTTCATTACCTTCATCTTCACACCGTAGTTTCACACTTGACAGATTCTCGCCTTCACGAATATTTTCAGACCGTATATCAAGACTGGAAATTGTAAAAGATAATGGTTTGTGTACGTCTGAAAATAAATTGCAGAAATCGTGAATATTAAAATCTTGTAAAACTTCTAACACATTTACGCTAGCTATGACATAATCAACCGTACAACAGTTTTTACACCTGACAGCACCAATGTTTTTATCGTTTCCTAGACGGCTATTGACTATATAGATATCATTGTTTTCACAAAAATCTACAAATTAATAACCGAAATTATTAATATTCGAGTCTTGAACAATTCTTTGCAAAGGTATTGAATATTTCTCAAAAGTAATAGTTCGTGCTTCTATTTCATTGTGAGTTAAGGTTTTGTCAAAGGTCAATTTGTCCAAAATTATTTGTACAATTTCCTCAAAATTATGTGAGTACATGTATAAAGTCAAAACTTTTACAGTTTATAATTTTTTCATTGATCAACAGATAGAAAGTATCACTTGATAAAAAAATACTTGGAAAAAATATTGAGAAAAATTCCTCTTAAAAATGCATATTTAAAAAAAAAAATACACCCAATTAATTCCATGCTCTTTGTGAAAACCATTATTGCAGAAAAAAAAAATTGTTAATCAATGAAGGGCAAGTTAGACTTAGATACCTCTGGAAAGTTGTTTTCCCTGTTTATTTAATTTGTCCAAATGTTAAGACTTGAAAGTGAAAACACATTGGAAATGGTTGATTCTATAGGTGTCTTGTCTTGTCTTTTCTATTATCATTTGCTAAAGTAATTAATTTTTGTTCTATTTCTAAAAAGCAATCATTAGGGGAGTATTTACTTCTTTCGGGAGGAATAAAGCAATTCCCGAATAATATATCTTTACTTGTGTAAAAAAGAACTGTGTTGATTCTAAACCATAAAACATATTTACAATCAGTTTTGATAATTTGTACATATTTCACAATACTGTCCCTTATTGGTACTAAGATTCCACCAGATCTAGCTTTTTTTTAACTTATGCCGATTTTTAAGTATGTGACATATCCAGATATACAGATACTGTCCGTGTCATCGGTTTTGGTCTCTGTGAATCCGTTCACATCGTATTTTAATATGTTCTCTGTAAACTCGCTGTAATTGAGTCGGTTTTTTTTTATGCCGCACACATTCAATGTTAAGAACTTAAGAGCACTGTTTGTCCGTTCTCCTACGTGTTCCTACTTATCTGGAGTTGACGATACTCGCTCCCTCTTTAAATTGCGGTCATTTGGTGTTCTGTTGATCTGATCAGGGGCGGATTCACTGTTACACTCGGATCTAAAAACGGGGGCGTTTTCCTGCGGGATGTATTCCTTTCCGTTAATAAAGAGTTTGTCACGCACCAACTTTGTACGCTTGTGATCCAGCTTCGCTTGTTTCATTACAGGGTACAACTTTTTCCTTTTCTCCTCGATCTCGGGTGGAAACTGCGTTTACATACACTCCACATCCCCTGAGTCTTCTAGCTGCATTGGATAGAATGTGGTCCTTATCTTTGAAAAATGAAAATTTGGTCACTATTTTTCTCGGGAACTCACTAAATTCATTAAACTTGCCCATTCTGTGAACTCTTTCAAAATTTAATTCGTATTCCAGTCTGTACTTTCTTGGAGGAAGTCTTGCAGTACCTGTTCGGTGTTTTCCCACGCCTGTTCTCGTATTTAGATTTTGTCTCTTCTTTCACCGAGTCAAACAAGTTTCCCAAGGCGTTTACGTTTGATTCTAGATTTTGTAGATCTTTTTTCGTACTTTTCATTTCCTCTTCTACTTTATTGAGGTGGTACTTCATTGAGTTATCATCTAGAGAACACATTTTCTTTTTCGATAGTTATGAGTCTAACATCAAGAGCATTGTTCTTAATTTCAAAGTTTGGAATTCATTTCACTTAAAAGTGAGTGTATGGATGAAATGGTTATCTCACTCTCTCCGGGGTGCCTGTTTTGTTGTTCATGTTCTTGGTCATAAACGATTGCCCGAGTTTCCTCAAGCAGTTTTGTTGTTTCAGACACTGATGTGTTTGACATGTTTATCATAATTGCACACGAATCACGCATAAAACTAGGAAGCGGGTATGATATTCACCTATTCAATGAGGGTTAAATACATAGCAGTGTAAACTGCGTGTTTATCACAATGGACAATGTTCACTGGTGAGCTGTTCTCGTTGTTTATGAAGGGGCACACCAAAAGAAAATTAACAAATTACACAAAAAAATAATCAAAAATCTCCAAATCTTTAATGTCTCAATATACAATTAGAATTATCTTAATACATTTTTACTCACTCTGTTGTACAAATCTCACATTTTAAAGGTCTAACTGATCTAACTGATTCAAGATCAATAATTTACCGCCTGTCAATCATTAAAAAACAATAGCTTCTGTTTTGATTGACAGGCCAGCTACCTGTGCTACCTGATAATCTTAGTATCCATGTTTTTGTAGATAAAAGCCTAGTCACGCATCACAAACACTTTCATGTACCCACCTTGTATATACATGCGGGTAAAAAAAAAGTATTCGTAATGTTGGTAATTTTCGGCAGAAAAAAATGAGGGCAGATAATTTAGTTAAAGTTATTTGTTTTCAATCTTCATTTGAAGAATTACGAATTAACTACTACTGAATATGTTGACCGAAATAGCTGTAGAATTAAGGCCGTCGACATAAACTTGACTTGCCGTAATTGGAAGTCCAGATACCGTTAACACTGTTAAAATTATAATAAAAAAGTGAAATATAATAATTAGGATATAAAAAATAAAAGCATGGTTTACAAACGATGTTTTATCTCTGTTTGCTCGAATTTTCTCTGACATCTGTCTAAATTCGTAATGGAAAGCGTGAAGCTAACAAACAATGATCGATCTGAAAAGGAAAAATTTCATACAATAAAATTTTGTTAGCACACAAACACAATATACGAGGGGTTATCAAAAAGTTCGTAGACTAGCGTCATAAAATTAAAACCGCTTTAGACACATCAATGAACTTTGAAATATCTAGTCTGCATCATCTTTTTTCTCTAAAGAATAAACCATAAATCATAAATTTTATTTTTAAATAAATTATTGATGTTTTTGTAAGCAATGGTATGTCCAGGCGGCGTTACCTCGAACAGGACGTTTTTGCGACCTATGTGTAACTGAGAAAAACTCTTTTAATATGATCATTTGACATCCAATAATCCCGTTAATTCAGGGATGTGTCGGGACACAATCATTTCATAAAATATATAATTTTAACTTCATTCTGAACGTTCTATGAAATTTTATCGTAAATTTTACACGTAACGTCCAAACAAATGAGGCCTTGAAAATGACGTCAAAAGGGGGGGGGGGGGCGTTTTCAACATTCCATAAAGTTTTGCGCCTGAAAAAAACTGGTATAGACCTAAGATATGTTGAAACTGGCTACAGAAAAATAATATGCATCCAGAGTACTTGTCTTTTGATGTCAAAATAGATTCAGAGAGAAAAGGAATACACAATTCATGTCGATTTGCAGTAAAGGTGTGAAAGTTCAATCACTTCAAAAATTACGTTGATCATGTGTTGTAGATACTGAACTCCCAAAAGCAAAATATGCCGGCACAATCAAGCGCGGATCTCCCCAAATGTATTAATCCATTTAGAATATTATATTCATTGAAGGCCACTGTTCATGACATTGTAAACTCATATAAACAAGGCGGGTTTAAGTCCTTACTCAGCTCCAGGGAATCTCAACAAAAAAGTGTATGAGGTAGAAGAAACGGACATTGAAATAAACGATGACGGTGTCGGACGTCATGAAAATAAACGACGACATCGCCGGGTGATCATATATTGTCGTCTTCATTTTATAATAATTTGTGAAATAATGAACGTATTTGGCTAAAATTTTCAACATTTTTTTTATTTTTTGTTGTTTTAGGTTCCATATAAATTTTGAAGGCACAGACTACATAGTACTAATTTTATAGCCTCAGTCCACGAACTTTTTGATAACCCCTTGTATCTTGGACAATATTATATTGTGCCAAAAAAAATCCGATCACGGTAAATGTTTACACGACGGATAAATGGAATTTTTAATTTAAATATTCACACTTATTAAATCATGATGATTTATGTTATTGAAGATTAAAAAATATAAATATATGATAGCTTTGTAGTTTTTACTCGTGACCATTTGTTTATTTTACAAAAAGAATTATAAACGATATATTTCTTTATATTTTTTCTTTCCAAAGATTATACGATAAATGCGTTCAGTTTACAAATTAATTTTATTGAAATAAATAAATTAAATTAAGTTATTAGTTTCATATCCTTCTTTCACTCAAAATAAGACACAAAACACGTAATGTTGACCCTGATTTCCAAACACAGACTTCCTACTCTGTACTGCTTGGTGTTTTTTTGATATCTTGGGTATTGGGGGTCTCCAGGTAAAAAACACCACTGTTACTTAGACCACTCCCTCTCCTCAGGTAACTGTACGGTAAAAAAATTGCGTCTTTAAAGTCACAGAGGAATAAAATCAATTGCAATGTGATCTTTGAACTTGAAAAGGTTCAAAGGACAAGGATATTTCCATTTTTTATTATTTTTTTTAATTTCACTTTAAGCCACTTTGGTTTCTTTTTCATAAAATAAGTTTTGAAGAGTTAAATATAAAACAAAATTGAAATTTCTAAGAAGGTTGAAAGCCCTTTTATTTTTATTTTTTTAGTTTTATTTTAGAACAATGTGTCCTGCTTTTTTTTAGTAATTCGTTTATCATATCATCAAGAATTTTGCATTAAATGTTTTTAATTGCAGAGTACAATGTCATGCTCCTTGAAGGCCCTCGATTGGTGGATAGAATTAATTAGTAAAATGTGCTGAGAAATAATATATAATCATAATATATCATCAGCTTATCACTCTTTTAACAAAGAGAAAAAAGTACATACAAAACCCTTTACAACTAAACTAAATAAAGGAGTTTGATTTCATTTTTAAGCAGCTATTTTATGCTTACTAAACGACACATACAATAAAAACGTGTAAGTTAAAGCAATATGAGCTGCATTTTTGAGAATTTTATTTTGCTGGTAAAATGTGTTATTATGATTAGTTTGTACATAATTTAAACCCTTATGATCAATAAGACAAAAATAAAGTTTAAAATTTTTTCAGAAGAACTATTTCTGTACGATCGAATATACACTGTAATATAAGATATTATTATTGTACAGGACGACAATAATGCAAATTTGCTTCAATCAAAGCTTATACAAGTTCTTCCATCGCACATATGAACAACAGAAGTTCATAAATGTTCTATTTTTCTGTCATTGAAACAGTTCATTACAAATTTGAAAAACATTTTTCGATGCCAAATATGCAGCTCATATTGCTTTAAATATTAGATAAAATGTGGGAAAATATATAGCTTGTCAAAAAGGAAAACCCAAACAAACATCTTGACATAATTCCTTTGATGTTCTCCAGTGTGATTTTTAAGAGTTCATTGAAGCTACTTTTTTGCACATCCCTATCATCTTATGTAATGTTGGCCATATCACACCAATATTAAAGTAACACTAACACAAAGTTTGATGGTCGAATTTGTCATTTATAATACATGTATGAATGACGAAAGTTAATCATAAAATACATCAGATAAAGGATTCCTTATCATTATAATCATCGGTTAATCATATAAATTAAGACGAATGTGATTCAAATAAAATGACTTGCAGTCAGGAAAAAATTAATGTAATAAAAGAACAAAAAAGTTTAAATTAATTTTCCTGCTTTCAACAGAAGCGGTGGACAAAATATTTATGAGTTTGATAAGGTATCGAGGTACATGTGTTTGCTAGGCATCATGCGCATCATCAGCGTTTGAGAAAGACATAAAACCATGGCCATGCATATAAGATTTTTCCACTACATTTCCCTACATTTCAATGAAGTCACAGATGAATGATTTTTCTTATGTAAATTATTGTATATTTTGATTTCCAAATACTATTTCTAAGTGCCCTATGTTACTTAGATGTAAACAAGTAAAAGTTTCACACATGAATAATTAAAAAAAAAAATAAGAACAAGATGTGTTTGTAAAACACTGATGCCCCCGTATGGCAACATAGCAAAGATTAAGCTTTTCTTAAACGCAAATTTAATTAATTGGTACCAAAAGTAGGGTATTCTCACTCGAAAACAATTGTGAAATTTGAAAGTAAGCTAATATTAAGGTTTTTTTAAGTATAAGAATCTCCAAGGTCAAGGTCAAAAAGTCAATGTAATTAGTATCAAATGAAAGGTCTTGCCACATAAAATACTTATGTAGAGTATGAAAGCCCTAGCCCTAACCGTTCAGAAGTTATGGTCAACGTTCAACTTCTTAAAAAGTAGGTCAAACTCCAAGGTCAAGGTCAAAGGGTCAAAGTTATTGTTATCAAATGAAAGGTCTTGTCATAAGGATCAAATATGTAAAGTATGAAAGCACTAGCCTTAACTCTTTAAAAGTTATGGTCAAGGTTTGCTTTTTTAAAGTAGGTCAATCTCAAAGGTCAAGGTCAAAGGGTCAAAGTTCTTGGTATCCAATGATAGGCCTCCTTACAAGGATTACATATGTGAAGTATGAAAGCTCTAATCCTTACCGTTCAAAAGTTATGGCCAAGGTTAAAGTTTTTTTTACAAGTACGGAAATCTACAAGGTCAAAGGGTCAAGGTTGTTGTTATCTAGTGAAAGGTCTTTAAACAAACACTACATATGTGAAGTTTAAATGCCCTGGTGTCTACTGTTCGAAGGATATGGCCAAAGTAAAATTTTAAAATTTTCATGTAAAAGTGGGTCAAACTCCAAGGTCAAGGTCAAGAGGTCAAATTTAGTGGTACCCAAAGAAAGGTCTTGTCACAAGGAATACACATATGAAATATGAAAGTCATAGCTCCACTAAATCAATAGTAATGGGCAAGGTTAAAGTTTTTGCGGACAAACAGACAAACAGAGAGACAGAGAGACAGACAGACAGAGAGACAGAGAGACAGACAGACACGACAAAAACTATATACCCTCGAAACTTCGTTTACGGGGGCATAATAAAACAGACACATTGATATAATAATCAAAAATAGAATAAAACAGACATTAATAAGTCTCGTTTATATAAAAAAAACATTTTCTATTTCTTTAAGGACAGCAACAAAACCATGAAGTTTTCTTGTTCATAAATTCTTTGATATCTCGTTTTGCATTTTGATTTCTTTTATTTATAAAGTTTTTTCATCTTTGTAGTGTATGACAACAGATGAAACGTGATCACCAATATTCTTTGAAACTATTGATTTAATATCTTCAGTCATCTCTTTGTTCGCGGGATTAAGGACGACAAACATTGTTTTGGAATCTGAAATAGATATACATTAAAATAAACACATTAACTGAGAAAACTAAAAGAAAAAGATCATATATACTTTTTAAATTTTTTTTCTGTAGTTGAGAAAGATTGACCGTTACCTTCTATATTGCATTCTTTCCACTCTTTCCACACTGCGGCAACGTCATCCTGATATCTAGACATCAGAGGACATACAACAAAACAACGTGTTCCTTTTTCTAAGTCTTCTATATGTTTCATTTGTTTCATATGTTTCATTTGATAAGATTTTTCATTGGTCAGAAAGGAAAAATTTAAAGACTCCTTCTCCAATAGATTTGTTGTGTGGAAAAATAACAGCAAAATTGCCTGAAAACAATTTTTAAAAGTTTTTAATTTAAATCGGAATTGGAACGCCTCCAGGAAGCCTCACTATTTCTATGTGTCCTTCTCTATAAGTGAAATCAACATGTATTAATTGTTATATTTGTTCATAGGTTTCGTGCAACACACACAACATTTCCTAAGATTTATTATATACTTC
>NW_026938244.1:45000-118673 GCF_032062105.1 Saccostrea cuccullata
TAACCTGAACGGGAATTAGCAAAGAACAGTTATAGATCAGGATTGATCAAGTCAGCAGAGAGAGAACCTATCATTATTCCACCGAATGGAAAAGCACAAATCCAAAGTTTTGTGGACAGAATGATCTCTTATCAACAGACGATAGCTCTCATACAACCAATAGTCAAATTATCTATTCCGAAGGATTTAGACATCATCCCGAACCTTATAGACTACAACTACCAAGTACAGGAACCAGTGATAGTTACAGTTAGTAATGTTACAACTAGGACAGTGAAGGTTCCACCCAGAGGTCTTATTGCAGAGATTCAACCAGTCACGATGTAGGAAATGCCTAAAGAATCTACTGCAACCAATTCGAAGACAATAACAAAACAGGGCTCGTTAGATAACTTAAGCCAAAAGGAGTACTTAGCAGCTCAGGAGAAGATCCGAAGAAACAAGGATATGTTCTCAAAGAAAAACACAGATATCGGACATGTGACAAAAGTTAAACACAGAATTTAGAAAATAGATCCAACGCCATCCAAACAAAGACACAGACAAAAACCACCATCAATGTATACAGAAGTAAGAGACCATCTACAACAGCTGTTAGAAGTAGGAGTGATAAGAGAATGCAAATGAACTTTCTCCAGTCAGTGAGGAAGAAAAAAGGAGAATTAAGAATGTGCGTAGAATATCGACAGTTGAACAACAAGACAAAAAAGATGCGTATGCTTCACCACTGATTGAAGACATTCTAGACAGCCTATCAGGGACTTCGTATTTTACCTTTCTTTGCCAAATCAGGATACCATCAGATTGAAACTAAGGAAAGTCAGAAGAAAAGGACTGCATTTACCGTAAGCCCATTAGGATTCTACGAGTACAACCACATGCCGTTTTGTTTATCCAACAGCCCGGTCACATATCAATGCCTAATGGAAGACTGTCTTGGTGAGTTACATCTGAACATCTGATGCCCGTTTCATCAAAAGTCGTAAATTTAAGCCTTAACTTAAGCATACTTCAGGGGCTAACACCAAAATTTAGTCGGGCGTAATTTGGTTTTACCAAGTGGCGTATGTTTAGTCGTAAACGATACGCTTAGGCACAGGACTAAGTCCTTGACAACGTTGCATTGCGCAGGCGCAAAAACATAAAATATTGCCTAATGTGTAAACATGTATAAATTGTAGCAAAGCAAAGTACAGAATAAGACAAACTATATAGATAAATGAATACTTACAAGTACTGATGGAAACAAGCATGGATTTAAAGGGTCATTTAGGAGAAAAATCATTTTTAGTTTTTAACAGCATTTCAATAATAAGAGTCTTATAACTTGAAATGAAGAAATGGACCGTAAATGTACATGTATTTCAGTATTAAGCTATGCTATTTCGTTTGGAATTTTAATTACAGCCTCTCCCTTCCCCTCTTCCCGAAATTGATACAAGCTAATGACTTCGCCTTTGATAACAATTTTCATGATTCGATAAATACCGATTCTACTGATAAATACTTAAACATGTACATATAATTAAATTTAAGACAGATTAAGATTTCAAAACTTAATTTTCATAAGAAACGTATATATGCAAGCAAAAATAATGTATAAAAAATGGAAACGATTTACATATGTACACATTTTGAGTCAAGAAATAAATTCTATACGTTTACTACTTGTACATGTTGGACAATCCTCTCTATAAAATTTGTCAATTCAAATGATTTATTATATTATTGTTATTGGTTATTAACATGGCACAAGCGAAGGTTCATACTATAATTACGAAATACTAGACTCTAGGTCGTTCAGTAATAAAAAAAAAATATTTACTATATGCAGCTTAAATGCAATGTTCTGTTTTAAAAGTACGCAGAGAGAGAGAGAGAGAGCCGGAATAATGACTGCAAAGATATTCTTACAGAAAATCTCTGCTTGTGTGGTCTCTGTCTTTAAAATTAAATTACGGTTACTCTTTATTTTGTTTTAACTAAAAATTTAAATTATGCGGGAAATAAAAAAAATGTATATTTGCATATTATATGTGCTTTATAAGCGCTCAAATAATCTTGTACCTTGTAAGATTTAATTTTTTAGACAAAATCGTGAAAATTAATGATGTCTTCTGCATCAATGTTTATATTAAAATTTTTTTTAGGAATGATTCATTTTTAAACTTAACTGTGTAAATATCACCGTCTTACATCGATATTATAAAAGTAATAATATATTTTTCCATTTCAAAAACTCTTATTGTTTATGAGACCCCCCCCCCCTCTCCTCTCTTAGATTTGCCGGGAACTTCCGTAGATAAATAATTACATTTGCCCTTAGCTGAATACACTGTAAATCCAATGTTAATTATATAATCTGCAACTTCGGGAGGTTCTGAACCCTCTTTCGAATCCCTATAGATCCACGCATGTGGACGAGGAGTATATAAGAAATTTACTCTTCAAACGCTTTTCAAGCGGGGCTAGAAATATAGTAATATATGTATAGTTGATTTACAATACCTTTTACGTACAACAATCAAATGTGTATGAATGCATTGTCAAAACGTAAGAAATCCCTCTTATACACCTGTAAAAGAATCATTTCTTCTCAGAAGAAATTTATTAGAAGATTTAAGAACGTTATTACTCCAATCAACTACGTCCCTAAGTGGTTGTAACGGCCCTTACACTTTTCATAGTATGTATAATTAAATAATGCATTGTATTTTAAGGATATACGATCCTCAGCCAGGAAGGATAACTCTTTAATTTATAATTTAATTCAAAATGTATTAAAATAAGGCTTGAATTTGAAATTTTTTCATGCAACAATTTTCATTTTATGCCTCTACATATGATTCAATGCTCTTTAAAGTTTTAACAAACGGTATTTAAAAAGTTGACATTTATACCTCATAAAATGAAGTAAAACGTGCATATTTAAAAAAAATCAAATTCCTTTTAATTTAGCCTTAGTTACCAATGTTTATATGCATGATTTGAAATTAGAATTGATTTACAGTGTTTTCTTTGAAAGGAAACACTTCATACGCTATGCATTATGAAACAATGGAAGTAAGTAGGAGAATGTAAAGTCCAAAAAATTGTAAAATTCATGCAATTTTCTTTAAAAGCCTGGATACCTATGATTTTTATTCCTAAAATGTATTTCTTGATCAATTATCAATTAAAAAAATCTGTAGTAGGTAGTTCAAATCGCATTTCCTGACAAATTATTCGAGATTTACTAATTTTCCCTATATAATATGATTAAATTCAAAGATGAATTTTAAAGAAACACCGTGGGTAAATACATTTTAATTTGAGAATTCAGAGACATCTTTGTGAGCATTTTCAATTACTTAATGCCTGATTTTCAGAACCTGAGGATTGGATAACCTTAAATACTTCTTAGAACAGTACTTTTTCTTTAGAACTCGCTTAATTGTTTTAAAATCAGTAAAAATGCTTTATTTTAACTTTACACCCTAACTTACGCCTACCCATTAGTAGTAGAAGTAAATTTTGGCCTAAAATTTAGTCAGGAGTAACGATACGCTCTTTAATGAAATGCAAATCTTCGTGCTAGTCCCGACTTTACGCCGGTGTAACGACGAAAATGACCCCCGTAGAATATTGACCGGGGGTCATTTTTCTACGTAGAAATTTGACCCTCTGGTCAACATTCTCCGTAGAAAATTGACCCACTTTTCTGTAGAAATAATGGCCTTAGGGTCGTTTTTCTCCGTGTGCATTGTAGAAAAATGACTACGTAGAATAATGACCCCTTGTCATTTTTAGATGCAAAAACATTCTTTTTGGTAGGAATATTTTAGTTAGTAGAAAGTATACGGATAATATCAAACTACCTTATGCTTTAAACTGTTATATCTGAAAGCTTTTAAGCTAAGATAACGAAATCAAAGCTATAGAATACCTTACTTTAATAATACAAACTGTTTTAATTATCCCTATTAAAGGAAAACTATAAAAATGTTCTAACTAAAGGCTATTTGAGCAAAGAGACGCGCATTCATAGTTTAAAAAAAGTTTATTACATTTTTTATACAGTAAGTTTTCACAAAAAAGGTCATTTTCTAGCTGATGTCAGAAAAAAAGTTTCCATAATTAATCAATTATAAATCTCTTTGATTTTACCCTGGATAAGTAATTTGCAAAAATCAAAATAAAGTTTTATTTTTCACAACTTTAACGTTTTTTATCCCTTCTTTTAAAACTAACGCGAAAAAGGGCGCTATCTTAGAAAATTAAATCTTATAAAATATTTGATTTTTTGATTTTCTATGAATGAAGTTTCAAACTTCTCATAAAAAATAGGGATGAATTAATTTGTAAAAATAAGTACGAAATTAGATTGCCTTTCACCTATGATACAAAGAAAACAAAATGTGGTTAGCTCAAAACCTGTAAAATGTCTTTTGTCGTTTGCTAGAGTCAACAAAACCTTAACAAAATGGGGTTTGTAGCATAAACTATGATTGACTAAAAATAGGAGTGCGCGTCATGCGTACCAATAGAAAAAATGTTGATGAAAAAATGATGAAAAAGTTGTTACTTTGATGTTATACTTAAGCCCCCGTAAAAGAAATTTGGGGGATATATAGTTTTTTACCTGTCCGTCTGTCTGTTTGTATATTTGTCCGCATAAGTCTTGCCCATATCTTTAAACTGGGTGGGACTATGGCTGTCATATTTCACAGTTGTATTTTTATGACAAGACTTTTTTTGTGTACAACCAACTTTGACTTTATGACATTGACCTTGGAGTTTGAGCCCTTTTTACCCCAAAATTCCACACCACACTTTTACTTTAGCATTAACTTTTGGACGGTATGTGCTAGGACTTTATATTGAAGTAATGGTATGAGAGACTTATAGAGTTCATTAATTTGCAATGGTAATGTCTATGAAATCTCAGTTGAAAAGGGATGTAATAGCACCCATTGGTAACGTGTCTGTGGGCTAAAATGTGTTGAAAAGAGAAGTATTTTTTTAATTTATAGAAATCTCGGAAGGTATAACTGTTATTCACTTTTAATATCACTATAAGAACGATCTCAATATATTAATAATGTGTACGGTATTTTCTGTATAAACATGAAAAAAAATTAGTACTTTCTATATAAGGTAGTTAAAAAATGTATATTTGAAGGCAGAATTCATAACCCCCCCCCCCCGCTCCTTCAACTGGCGTTGGAATTTCATAAATATTATGGATTCTGTTGAAAGTTACGCCAGACAGTGATTCAGATATGAAAAAGAAGACGTTGACACTTTGTTAGAATGGATTAAATGAATCAGATCCATATTTAATTCGCGTATGAAAAGATTGAGGGGCAATATGAAAACCATCTTTCCTTCTGTATTCAATAATCCAGAGGTGACAAAAGAATTAGATAGATTACATGATCAGTACGTACTGGTCCCTACCGAAAAAGCAGGTAACAAGGTAACAATATTGTCTTCGGTTGTAAGGCTAATAATACATATTGTATTTTAGAAGAACTTGGATTTAATTCAACAAGTGGTAATCCTACTTATACACATACTTTCCTTTCTTAGGAAGAAATTCTTCAAAATAGTAAGTCAGTTTTGAAAATTTTTAATATTCCAAAAAACCAAAATGAATTTGAACTACCATATATACATTTGTATATTGGATTTCGAAACTTCATAAGAATTCTTACAAACAAAGATACATTGCGGGTTCCAGTAAATGTTCAACCATGCCTCTTTCGTTACATCTCACTAACATTTTGCAGAAAAGAAGGAAAAACTTCAAGAGTACTGTGCAACAATATATTCAAGAAATGGTTTGAATCAGATGTTGATACTCAAAAATTCCAAAGATGCTTGAGTTTCTGATTGAAAAGATCTATGTGGTTTTTGGAAACCAGGTCTTCAATCAATCTATTGGAATTTCCATGGGTATCCATTGTGCTCCGTTATTAGCAGACCTATTTTTGTATTCATATGAAACTAACTTTGTGCAAAATCTTATGCGTGAAGAGAAGAAAACACTTGCTTTGGCCTTCAACTCGAATGATATATCGACGACGTATTGTCAATTAACAATCATGGAAACTTCTATTCCTACTTCGATACGATATATTATTATTATTATTATTATTATTAATATTTATAAAGCGCCCTATATATTAAACTCTAAGGCGCTGTACAAACAATATATGTAAAACAAATAGAACTTAAAAATTTACAGCAATCACATTCGAAAAATTATAAGTTAAATGTATAAAATTTTTTAAAGTGTCCAATATACTTAAAAGTACTAAAAAGATTATAGAAATTTAAAAAGTGTCCAAAATATAATAAAAGTCTTAGATACACAATTTATAAATCATAGGCCTTTTTAAAAAGAAAGGTTTTAAGCTTTTTCTTAAAAATTCCAAGAGAGTCACACTTTCTTAAATTCAAAGGCAAAGAGTTCCATAAAGTGGAGGCCGCTTTGTCAAATCGTCTATTCCCATATGTCACAGTTCTTGTTGACGGAACCACTAAAAGATTAGCTGATTCTGAGCGTAGGGTACGTGAAGGTATATACGGTTCGATTAATTCGCTAATATAAGTTGGAGCTTGTCCGTGGAGTGGTTTAAATGCATACACAAGAGTCTTGAATTGGCAACGAAACTCTACCGGCAGCCAGTGTAGGTTGATCAGCACAGGAGTTATATGATCATATTTTGACTTCGATAGTGTTATTATGCGCGCAGCCGTATTTTGTACGCGTTGAAGCTTGTCTGTAAGTTGTTTGTTGATTCCTACAAGTAAAGCATTTCCGTAATCCAGACGGGATGTAACTAACGCATTAACGAGCGTTCTGCATGCATCTTCAGTGATGTAGTTCCTAATACGTCCGATGTTTCGCAGATGAAAATAACATGATTTAGATAATGCATTGCAGTGTTTTTCCATTGTTAATGCCGTATCAAAATATGTCCCAAGATTTTTAACAAAAGGGGTATTGTGGATGATATTATTTCCAAATGAAAGACTGAAAGCTTCAATTTCAACTGATCTGGTCTTAGGTGCAAAAATCATGAGTTCCGTTTTTTCCTGGTTTAGTTTAAGTAAGTTTACACTCATCCAGTTTTGTATGTCATTTAGGCATGCAGTTAGCCGGACGGAGATGTTATCCCAATTATCCCGGGGTTCAATCATGATGTAAATCTGCGTGTCGTCTGCATAGCAATGGTAGTTCATGTTGTTTCTGTAGCAAATTTCCCCCAATTGGTTTTGCGAACAAGCAGTAGATCCTGGGGCCAAGTACAGAACCCTGGGGGACGCCAATCTTGAGTGATTTTGGTCCCGATAATGTTGATCTAATCGATACTCTTTGTGATCTATCGCTTAGATATGATTGTAGCCACTGAAGGGCTGAACCACCTATCCCGTAGGAGTATTCTAGTCGACGGAAAAGTATATCGTGGTCAATGACATCGAACGCCGCGGACAAATCAACCATCAGTATCACAGCACAGCATCCTTTGTCAAGAGATACCGCAATATCGTGATGAACTCTAAGGAGGGCAGTCTCTGTGGAATGAACTGCACGATATGCTGACTGAAGATTGTCGTGTAAAGTGTTCGAAGTAAGATGATCTTCGATTCTTTTTGCGACGACTTTTTCAATGATTTTTGAAACGTATGATAGGTTTGAAACCGGCCTATAGTTCTTCAGACACTCTTTATCTAGAGATGGTTTCTTGAGAAGCGGCTTAACTATCGCCTGTTTAAAATCCTCTGGAAAAACGCCTTCGGTTAGTGATTTGTTAACAAGACAGGTGAAAATTGGTAGAACATTTTCAATGCATGTTTTCAAGATATTCGTAGGCATTGGATCCAATTCGCAGAACTTAGGGGCAGTTTTCAACACAATTTTTAAGACTTCATCGGGAGAGGTTCTAGAAAATTCCCGAAGCGGGCTTCCCACGAAATTTTTATCTGCCCATAGCGCGTCTTGTATTCCGTAATGTTCGTTGTTATGTTGTACAAGAGCCGTTCGAATTCCTAGAATTTTTGATTCGAAAAAATCGGCAAATTTATCTGACAGATTTGATTCATTGTCACAAGTTGGTAAAACAATTTCTGATTTTTTACCAGTTAATTGGTTTGCAATGCTGAATAGCTGTTTTGAGTCATTTCCGGACTCTATTATTTTCGAGGAAAAATAGTCCCTCTTGCTTTGAGTAAGAAAAGCGCTGTATTGTAGACATTTGTCCTTGAATATCTCCTTGTGCACCGCCAAACAAGAAAGTCTCCACGTCCTTTCCGCTTTGCGTTTTTCACGTTTTGCCTGTAGCAATTCGTTTGAATACCATTCAGTATTCGGGCGCAAAACAATGTTTTGGGTGCGAATGGGGGCATTTTTCTCAACAGCATTTCGAACACAATCGTTGTAAATATTCACCAGATCGTTTAGCGGTGATGTATGTAATACATTCTCAGATGGAAAATTAAGGTCACTTTTGAAATTGTCTATGTTCATTTTGTTATAGTTCCTTGATGGCACGGTTTTCCGTTCTCTGGGTGGTTTTGAGACACATAATACCGTATTGATTCCTTTATGATCACTGTAAGATATTCCTCTGGAATCACATATAAAACTCTCATCGACTGTCGGGGGATGTTTCAATATTTTTGTACATTCTCTCGTTATAACAATATCTAGTAGATGACCACGAACATGTGTTGATGTTTTCACATGTTGAACGAGACCATACTCTGATAACGTATTTATGAACTTCTGCGTTGACATATCATTCATATTTTCTAAACAAAAATTCAGATCTCCTGTAATTAGTAGTTCTTCTGTATCGATCACATGACTACTGAGATATTCCAACAATTCGGTGTAAAACGAACACGTTGTTAGCTTATTAACTTTTGATGGAGGCGGTCTATATACTACACAGTTCCGCGGTTTAGAGTCATTGGTGGACATTATGCAGTCGAGATGTTCAAACTGAGTAAAGGTGTTGTTCATACTGATTTTTTTTCATCTTTATATTCTTCCGAAATATGATCGCAACTACACCACCCTTCCGATTCGTGCGGGGGTTATGTATCACATCGTAGCCATTAGGTAAAAGATCTTGTAGTACCGTATTGTCAACATCAGTCCCAAGCCACGTCTCTGTGAGAGCAATGACATCAATATTCTCAGATATGATATGGTCACATATAGATATTGCTTTGTTTTTCACTGATCTACAGTTTAAAGTGTACAAATTAATTGATGGTATACTTTTATTTGGAATTCTATGTGTAGTTCGAATAGAAACAAGGTTCGCTAAGTTAACACTATGGCGTTCATTCAATCTCCGTCTTTGTGAAGTGATCTGTGCTGGAATGGAATATTCATTACTCGTGCTAATACTCGAAATTTGTATAAGATTTTTTGAATTCTCACATCATTGTCCATAGCAAAAGTTAATATCTCTACGACGAGAAACAACTTTTATGCGTCTAGCCACTCTGCGCCCACCTTTGGATCCGCGCCTCGTCGGTTTGAAATTAAACGGCGAACGAGTGTTCACGTTTATAGGCGACACGAGGAGCAAGCTAGACAACAATAACAAATTCATAGTTGATTGATCACAATGTAGAATTTGCTTACTTCCAAAGTCAATTCAAATGTCAGAAAATACCTTAAAGTTCTGCCGTCCTTACACTCAGAATCATAACATAAAATCCCACACCAAATATGAAGTTACAATTTCCAGAAAAACATCAGATATTTAACAAAAACTGTGGAGCGGGAGCTGCCATGTCATAGCGCTCACCACACCCGAGCAGCTTGAGATAAAAGATACCACAGAGTCTGACACCTCTGTTTCATACTTGGATATTTCACTTGAAAAAGACGTTAATGGTAATCTAACAACCAAGTTATATGATAAACGTGATGACTTTAACTTTTCTTTCGTCAACTTCCATTACGCAGCAATTAACCTTCATCAACTGCATACGAAGTGCATATATCACAGTTGATTCGATACGGAAGAGCATGATCTACGTATGAACATTTTCTTAAACGCGGAAAATCATTGACAAGCAAGTTGATGAAACAAGAAATTTCATTTTAAGTCATCATATCGTAAGTTCTATGGTCGAGACAATGACATTGTCAGCATTGTGACCGGTCAACAGGGGATACTCACTCCTCCATGGCACCTGATCCTACCTCTGATGTTTTGGAGGTCCATGCTTGCTCTGCTCCTATTTTGTATTGTTTATGGACTTTGATATTGAATACTGTTCGTTATCTCCATATCCTTCTTCCATACCGATGTATATGTAAGTTTAAATGTAAGTGTAAAGACGAATAATGACCCCCATCGAATAATGACCGGGGGTCATTTTTCGCCAGCGAAAAATCACCCTTTTGCCCGTAGAAAAAGTGTCACCACCCTAAAAATTTGCAGAACCCACGTGAAGAAAAAAATGACCCCCGTAGAAAAATGACTCCCTATAAATTAAAGCTAAAATATTTAGGGGGCAAAAAAAAATATAATGAAGCATATATATAGACCAAAATGCTCACCTGAGCTAATTGGGAATTAACTGATGATATGTTGATCTCATAACGTATTATAGCTATATTTTAATGCGATGATTCAGAATCTAAAGGAGTAAAAGATTTATCGAGCCTAAAGGGTTAGGTAAACATTGTTTTTAGATGGTGGAATTATCATCGTAATGACAGAAACAAATTAGCAGTATTATTTATTAATATATCCTCCGCTTGAAAAGCGGGAGGGTGTGTAGTGATCGGGATGTACGTCCGTCCGTCTGTTACGCTTGGGGGTATCCATCTGTTATCTGCAACTCCTCTTATATATATAAAAAAAATTTGTTTGTGCAACAGCTATGCCCCAGAATGGCAACATAGCGAAGATTAATCTTTTCTTAAATGCAATTTTAATATATTAGTACCCAAAGTAGGGTCTTCTCACAAGAAATACAATTGCAAAATAGAAAAGCCCTAGCACCACTTGTTCAAAACTAATGGCTAAGGATAAGTTTTTGAAAAGTAGGTCAAACTCAAAGGTCAGAGGGTCCAAGTTGATGGTTTCTTAAGAAAGGTTTAATGTAACAAGGATGACATATGTGAAGAATGAAAACCCTAGTCCTTACCGTTCAAAAGTTATGACTAAGGTTAAAAATTTTTTCATAAGTACGGAAATCTCCAAGGTCAAAGTTTTTAGTATCCAATGAAAAGTCATGCCAAAAAAATACATATGTGAAGTATGAAAGTACTAGTATCTACCGTTTAAAAGTTATGGCCAAAGTAAGAATTTGGCATTTTTGTGTAAAATGGGACAAACTCCAAGGTAAATGTCAAAAGGTCAAATTCGGTGGTACCCAAAGTAAGGTCTTGTCACAAAGAATACACATATTAAATATGAAAGTCATAGCTCCAATAAATGAAAAGTTATGGTCAAGGTTAAAGACCGCCAGATAGACAGACAAACATACAGACGGACACGATAAAACTTTATACCCCTGAATCTTCGATTACGGGGACATATAAAGAAATGGTCTTTAATTAACTTTTCATATTATGATACAGTATGAAGAAGACGTTACTAAAATGAAAATGTTTGTTCTGATTTTCATATTAAATTCTCTTAAAAAATAATCAGAAAAGGATGGAGTAAAACAAGAATTAAGAAATGTACTAAACACTGTGTGCTAAATCAAAAGGTTATGTCTACATGTATAGTTTTTGCATTAGAATGTGTATTTTACACTAGCCCATAGCTTTACAAAGCATACTTCTAGGTTTTATGCCCACCCCAACCCCTTACTTATTTAGGAGGAAGTCGATCATCAACAATAGCAACCACAACAACAACAAAAAATACCCTACGTTTATTTTTCTATAAGGAAGGACTAAAAATAAGCTTAAAATAATCAACTATTCTACTAATTTTCAACTGTTACTTTTCCACAATACTTCCAAGTATACCCCCATTAACATTTAAAGTATGCTTTAATCAGGACGAAATAAATTATGCTATGATAGTACTTGTGTGAAGGCTTAACTTCACTTCAATATTCTAACTAGAAACTCTCTCAGTATTATTGAAAGGAATAGAGTTTTATTTATATTTTTGCTTTTCATTTTTTTTTTCATTTAACGTAATGTTCTTTTTTTTCGAGGGGGGGGATAATATGCATGAATTACTCGAAGCAAGAACAATTCAGCATATTTTTCCCTTTCACCTGTTATAAATTTTGTATTCATTTAAAGGGAGTCATTTTTCACTGGGGGTCAATTTTTATGGGACTAACATATAGAATTATGATCCCTAGGACTCTTTTTCTACAAAATATATTTTTTTTTCTACGGGTGGGGGTCATTTGACCCCGGTCATTATTCGATGGGGGTCATTATTCGTCTTAACACCGGACACTGTGACTATTATATAATTTATTTTATTGTACCTCTATTGATAATACTCGAATTTGATTTGCTGGTAAGAAAACTTTATAACACAACAATGACTCCAAATGGTACTGTTTACAGCAATAAGACTCAGTAATCATTGCACGGGGGATATAATGACACTAAATTTTTTTAAGATTGTTAGGCATTACCAAATTCAATTTAAAAAGAACACTTTATGTAAATAACATTTATTTTATTTAACTTTATAGAAATAAAGCCTAGACCTAAAGACTGAAGAGTTCTGCCCCTTGGCTCATTTTGTTGGTATATTACGTCAGCAGTTACAGTGCACAATTTCGTAGATTTATTACATCTGTTGCCACTGCTTACAGTTACAAGATGACCGAGACGAGCAGGTTTCAAAATTTATCGTCAGTAGATTTACAGAAAATTTTAGAAAATAGAGACAATGCTAACACTAAAAACTTTATTTTTGCGGCCGTGAAAATTCTCTCAGACTATTTTGAGGCGAAAGGCTTTGAGAGTAATGCGTTTTTGGAAAAAACAAACGAAATAAGGAAGAAGAATATGGATCTATATTCGAGAACGTCAATGATACGTATAAGATTCGGTGTACAAAGACATTTTTGACACATGGAAAGTTTGATATTGTTAACGATGCAAAGTTTCGTTTGGCGAACGAAATGTTTAAAGCTGTGTTGACTGAGATAAAAAGATCGGGGGCCACCCTTGTAAAACATACTAAAGTCAAAAAATTTTCTCAACCCAAAATTCTCAGACTCAGCGGCCGTCATAAAAAAGCTGAGAAAAATAAAATTCCTTAAACTCTGTGAAATTCTCAGTCGAGTAATTCTCAAGACTTGAGTTGAGAATTTTTATGAGAATTCTCAAAGTTTTATAACGGCGGACCCGGGAGAGGGAACCGTACAGCATATAGAAGTGATAAGCGCTGCAGATTTTGGAAAGCTCTACACTTCGGGAACCGTTAATATGACTGAACCACAGGGATTACAGTATAAAGTGTTCCTGGACATTATGTTCTATTCGTGTCGTAGAGGGCGTGAAAAAGATGTATAAAGAAAAGACTTCCTTCTTAAAACTGATTCCCATGGCAGGCGATATTACATAAACATTGCCAAGTATGAGACTAAAAATCACAGGGGCGCAGATGTAGGTGATGATGATTCCTCCAGTGGCAGAATATATGAAATGCCAGGTATTGTATATCATTCTATAGTTTTACTAAAATAAAAAATAGAAATCTGAAATATTCCTAAAAAATATCAAGATAGACAATTTTAAGTTACATGTTGTGTATTTCTGTTTTTTTTTTAACAGGAATGTCAACATGCCCAGTTTTAAGCTTAGAGAAATATCTAGCTAAACTGAATGAAAGCTGCGACTGTTTTTGGCAGAGACCAAAGAAGAAGTTCATGATATCGTGTGGTATGATAACAGTCCAGTTGGGCATAACACATTGGGAAGTTTCATGAAAACCATGTCACTAAAAGCTCAACTGCCGCATACGCCCCGTGGGGATCCGGGTTAGAATAGGTCCTCAGTACCCCCTTGCTTGTCGTAAAAGGCGACTAAATGGGGAGGTCCTTCGGATGAGACCGTATAATCCGAGGGCCCGTGTCACAGCAGGTGTGGCACGATTAAGATCCCTCCCTGCTCAAAAGCCGTAATTGCCGAGCCGAGCATAGGCCCAAATTTGCAGCCCTTCACCGGTAATGGTGACGTCTCCATATCAGTGAAATATTCTGGAGAGGGACGTTAAACAGTATACAATCAATCAATCAGTCAACTGCCGCACACCTATACAAATCACTCTATCCGTGCCACCTGCATAACCACATTGGATCAAAAAGGTGTTGAAGCTCGTCATATAATGTCTGTAAGTGGCCACAAAAATGAAAACTCGATCAAAAATTATTCTAGAAATGTGTCTGATGAGAAAAAGCATGAAATGTGCAATGATTTACAGAGTTTTGTCAATACAACATCAACGGCTCATGGTTCTGAAAAAAGTGCTCAAATTTTGAATTTCGATCTCTCTAATATTTCAAATTATGAAGTTCAGCAGCTTGTTAAAGTTCAGTTAGTTTCGGGAATTTTTAATGAGTTTACTGATTCTGAAAAGGAAAATAGCGCTATTCGAGATAATTCTGGTATTTCCTCTCGCAGAGTGCCAAGGAAATCTGGATCTGAATGCGATGTTTCGGGACCCCGACGTTTCGGGACCTGTCAACACGTTTCGGGACTTTGGTTAACACGTTTCGGGACTTGGGCTAACACGTTTTGGGACTTCTATATATTTTGTTAAGGAAATGAAATAAAACTTGTTTACTTGTGGTTTTATGTTTATACCTGTATAAATTCTCAGTTTGATTGATTGATTGTATATTGTTTGACGTCCCTCTCGAGAATTTTTCACTCATATGGAGACGTCACCGTATGCCGGTGAAGGGCTTCAAATTTTGACCTTTACTCGGCACTCAGGGCCATTGAGCAGTGAGGGATCTTTATCGTGCCAACGCCTGCCGCTGACACGGGGCCTCGGTTTTTAAGGTCTCATCCGAAGGACCCACAAATTCACTTAAAAGTGCCGAGTGCATGGCGAAGGAACAGTTGCTACCCATTTTAACGACAAGGTCAGTCGCGGCCGAGATACGAACTCACGACCTCCCGATCACGGAGCGAGCGCTCTACCGAATGAGCTACCGTGAACGGTTTCTCAGTTTGATACATAATTTATAATTTAAGAAGCAAAGATTGGAGTTTTTATTAGTTTTAAGCACGCATGCCGAGAAAATCAAACGCTCGCGATGTTGTCTCTTTAATTTCTTATTACAGTATTTGATATACATGATATATTAACTTTATAAAGTATTTGATTAACCAAAATTTAATTTAAAAAATATATTTTAGAATTATGTACTTGATTTATTTATAGTGTTTGATAGGAGAGTTTGTAGAATTAAAGCCACCGGGAGACAATCGAAACTGCTGTTAGAAGACCCCGGACGTCTTTTTCTTTGCAAGACTTTCTTTCTCTCGATAATAAAACTTTACGTTTTACGGGTAGTTGTTTTTGAATTTATGTTTACTGGTATACACAGACTACAAATCTCAATGAAACTAAATTATCGATTTTCGTATATACCTGACCAGTGCGTAATATTATGTGGTATTACATAATTAGGTACATGACACATTGTAAGTGATACTGTAAATTAAAACTAAATATTATTTAATTTGCAAATATTAAATTTTTCATATTACATGTACGTTGTAAAAGTGTTTAAAACACATTCCAGATTTTAAAAATTACTACGTTAACAGGTCAACTTAAATTTTATTTTTATTAAATTTCCACCTAGCCACATAAAATTGATAAAGTATGATGAAATCTAAAATATTTTTGAAACGATATCAAATGAAATCATGTTGTTTATACCATTTAATGTTTTGTTTTTTTTTAAAGTAATAATGTATTATTTTTTAAATCTACATGTAGGAAAATGTTCTCGCAACGTTTATAAAATATGTTTATATACAATGTTTTGGAAACTTTAAAAATGTTACTCTGCTAAAACTTTAAAAAAAAATATTTGACACTGTTTGGGAAAAAAAGACAAAATCAAGATCATTTAACATTTTGAAAACCTTTATATTGTGTTGACCTTTCGATGATGGGAAAATTATTATTATTATATAAATATTGTTTAATTTTGAATTATTTCATTTACCAATAAACGAACGATATTTTTTTTTTTTTTGCAAAGTTTTAGATTCTTATTTTCTTAAAGTAATTTCAAAAGAAACCATACAATCTTTTTCAGTTCCCCTTACCGGCGGCGTCTTTATACATGTACGTAACACCCCCTATGGGAGATGTGTACCTGGTCCTAGTTGTTGTTTTAACAATTTACTGACATATTTAAAAAAAAACGGTAGCTGGAGATCACTTGAATATTTTAAAATATATATCATCAACCTGAGAAGATTAAACTTTGGAACATCCCCCTCACCACACATACAATAAAAAATAACTTATTATTTTAAAAAAAATTGATATTAAGACACTAAGAAATAAAAGCGAATATTGTAAAGATTTATTCTTATTTGTCTGTCATGAAAAAAACCCATCAAAGTATATCTTTATGAGAATTTTATTTCATATATACATAAAAATTAAATATTACGTACTATGTGTACTTAGAATAATATGCTATATCACCATAATAAAATAATTAGTTAAGATCCCGAAAAAAATAACACAAGACGTCCCGAAACGTCTTGTCGCTAGTCCCGAAACGTCGCATTAGTCAGGTCCCGAAACGTCGTGGTCCCGAAACATCGTGCACCCATGCCAAGCATCCCTTCCTGTGGGCCATTATTTTCTCATGTCAATCAGGTTAATATCCACTTTCATCTGAATGACAAAGCTTCACAAATGAATTTCTCTTCTGTGAATCATATGTTACAATCCAAATGCTTAGATAATTTACTAGCATAAAATACTCGAGTATTAGAATTATTTTTTGTTTATGTTACAAAATTTTTTGTCTTATTACAAAATAAAGTTTAATGCAGAATATATTTTGCTTCTCTGTGTATCTGTATAATAAAACAATTAATTACTCTTCATCAGGTCAACATAGTAAAATGAGGTCCCTCGACCAGGTCCACTCGGTGACCTGACCTGACCTCGGCCGTTGGCCTCGGTCAGGTCAGGTCACCTTGTGGACCTGGTCTCGGGTCCTCATTTTACCATGTTGACCTGATGAAGAGTAATTAATTGTATATCATTATATAGAAATATTCGAATTTGATTGGCTGGTAAGAAAACTTTAAAACACAAAAATGACTCCTAATGGTACTGTTAACAGCAATAAGGACCTAGGAATCATTGCATGTGGGATATAATTTCACGCTACGCGGCCTCGGTCAGGTCAGGTCACCTCGTGGGCCAGGTCTCGGGTCCTTATTTCATCATGTTGACCTCAAAAGGGGTAATTAATTGTATAATATACACACTTTGGATATATATTAATTCATTTGTTATAATATCCATGTTTTTTTATTTTTCTTTGATTATTCTTTATCAATCATAGTTACGCTATTTTGAGAGAATGAAACAATGTACGATTTACTGATTGTCGTAATTAATTAGCATAATTAATTCGTTCAATTATGTAAATCGCACTTCACCCAAGTATTCCATTAGACCGGACGTTTTTCATAGCGGTCCGGATTTCTTTCTTTAAAAAGTGTTCTTAAAATCTTCAATTCAACATGTAACTAAATATGTGAATATTTAGTGTTTAGCAGTTTAGTAGTAGTGCTAGTTGTTTTTGTTTCTCTTTTTCCTTTGTTTTAATGACTTTTTAACTTTTTTTTGTCCTGAGGAAGGGACAGGGCGTCCAGAAAATTTGACAATTTTTATTGTTCGTGTCGTTGGTCATTTTCATATATATATAAAACACTGTCTTTGCTTTAGACATTGCCCAAGACGTGTTTCTCTGCACTTCAGTAATGTCCAAGTTGTAAGATGAAAAATTTACCCCATTATTAAAAAAAATTAATTTTATGATTATTGTGCGTTTTTGTTTAACATTTAGATACTCCTTTGTATAAATTCTAATATATGAATATTAAATGCTTTTATTTTAATTGTTTTAACCCCGCAGAAACGCGCGACAACTTCAAACTTTCGTTTCAAATAACCTCCTGGTGGCCGTTAATAAGTGTCTTCAATTGTAAGATGTTTGCCACCCATCTTTTCTGACGAATGCAAAGTTCTTTAAGTTCCAAAAAAAATGCGTGTCTATTTGGAGACATTCAAGCAAGTATGGTTACCAGCATTAATCACCTTAATGCACATCCTGAGCCCGGAGAGCTGCCGAAGCCTGTCATGAGTTTGTTTTGGGTGTGTATCACCTCGGATGGATTTGATACACTGACTGTTGAAATGGCTACATTAAAACAACAAGAAGAAAAAATATTGACATCCTTGAAGAACAATTGTGGTTGGATGTAGTAAAATATTCTCCTAATAATGATTAGGTGTTTCATTCAAGATTAGAATATATATTATGTATCAAAGTAGAAGTTAATGAGATAAGAAGAATTTCATGTATATGTATATGTAAGGTGGCAGAGGATAGTTTTTTTTGCAATCAGAACGTTTGACTGACGGTCTACTTAATATTGAGCTGCTTTAAAAATGTGCATTGAAAAATTTTAAATTCCCTCTACATGTAATAATAGTATGATGTAGTCCCTTGAGAAATTTGAAGCTTTTAGGAATAAAACATGTACAACTTATACAATGAGCCCTAAAGATGGCGCAGGGACAACCTCAAAATTTCATGTGAATCAAGCCTATTTTCACTATTTCGCCGCAGCCGCATCTGCATGCTTCCAGGCCCGTGCGCCTGACATAAGCTACCACACAAATTGCAGAATAACATTTGTACATACCAATGAACAGCAAGAGATAATGGCTCAACCACCTCGTTTTCAAGCTACAATTCATCCTGTGAACCCACCCCACTTTTCTGGTGAAATACCGGTAGAGCGAGTTTTGAGCTTAGTTTCGTATTTCTAGTCCATATCCCATATACAGTAGTAGTGACACTAAAGTGTCATATTTCAATGAAATATACAAGGCCACCAGTTCCCTCCAAATGCACCCATAAAATATTCTAGCTATAAAATTACCTATAATATGCATTCAAACCTCAGGTTTCTCTATTTTTTCTATTTTTTGACCGGTACTTTATTCGAAACTATCCTCTGCCACCTAACGATGTATGTTTAGTCTCGTTCTGGAATTAATTCAGAAAGCACTCACCACGTGGTATGCTTGTTTATTTAACATATACCAACGAACTGATTTTTTAATGAAACATGGCGTCAGAAGTGAGTAAAATGCTTGACACAGTTATGATAAGGCTGTCTGAAGGCTTAGAATGCCTTAAAAATATACATTTTTTAGCTATATTTTAATTTCAATATGTGATCCTTGTTTGAAATTGCAGTCAACTGGAAATAACAGTTTAATCAGGTATTATAATAAAGCATTTCTGTGATGTCCATTGGCTATGTTGACCACGTTACGGACATTTATGATATTCTTAAATGTTGCATAAAAATCGCTTTGGCGCAAGTGAAAAACAAAGTTATTGTGAAAAGTTTGTTACAAAGATCAATTAATTTTGAACTTTGGTACATACATGTATAAAGTGCTGGGGCAGGTTCAATTTTTATTTCTTTAGAAAATATTCTACGAGAAATTCAACTTATCAACATAAGAAGGAGTATTTTCCACTCTTTATCGCGATTTATACAAAAATGGATATACTACATACTATCCCCCAGAAAAAATCAGTTAGAAGATACACTTCTCTCTTCGATTCACGCAGAATATCTTCAATTTATCCTTGTCTTTAGCTTGTGCCAGTCAAATATAAACACGGTTTATAAATTCTTACTCTATCTACGGACGTGTAAGGGGAACGTTTCATGTATTATTTTTCGCTATTGTTTGAATCTGTGCATATCGGACAAGCGAAAGAAAAATGAGATCTATATTGCAAATGTTCAAAATCATAACAGCACAAGGGGTATACAACAACCTCAGCACTTGAATTAAACAACATCAACCCCCCAAAATCCACATGCCATGTGTAAAAATTATGACACTTTCCCCGTCATGTAATCTCAAATATGCAGTAACTTGACCTCATATTCTATGATGACGTCATATCTAGGTAGTTCAGAGAAGTAACTGTAGTTTGAACAGTTTGATATTTTACGGACAACCTTATCCTTGCCGCGGATTTACTACAAAAGCGAACAGTAAGACAATCTGAAACAATTTCCATTGTGAATACATACAGTGTTTGTGAGTTGCTTTGCGGAAATTCGAACTTTTCACAATGTCCAGCGAATACCAAGAAAAAAGCAATGATATTGTAAGCTCTAACCCTGTTATACTGAACATTCCTTTCCCAAGAGCAATTGATATGAAAGAAGATTTTGTAAATAATTGGAACACTTTTCAGACAGTGCAAAAAAAAACTATGTAGTAGCTACATGTACATTAATAAGTTGCAGTCCACGATATTCATTACTTGCATGAGGTCAAATGCACTCGTTGAGTTTCTCTGGTTAAAATCTCAACATGCTGAGAATAAAGAAATAATTGATGGAGTAATAAAAGCATTGGGAGATTTTTCAGTAGGACAGACCAATGAAAAAATTGAATGTTACACTTTAATAAGCGAGATCAAAAACCAAATTAGACCGTTGAAGCGTACGTAGCCATAATTAGAGGTCTAGCAAAAAGATGCAAGAAATGAAGGACGACAAGTTTCAGGACTATATTCAATCTCAACAAACTCCCAAAACGGCATGACCTCCAAAAACAGACTCTGTCATGCATTACTGCAAAATGGCGTCCGATATAAACAAACTCCAGATTGTGGTTCGCTTTCTTCAAGTATACGACCGCATAACTGCTGTTTTTTTTATAAAATACGATTTGATTTTAACTTTTGCTGAGTATATAACTTCATTCATTAAAATATTTAGTGGCTATTAACATGTTCATTTTGAGAAGGCTTTTTTTAGCCTTAATTTTAAAATTCTTACATTTTTTGTAAGTATTCAAATTGGGAGATTATAACTTGAAATGATTTCATGATAATTTTTTTCCATAATTGATAACAAGTAGGTAAATAACGGTTGTGAGAATTTAAACTCTCAATTCAGACGTCGTACACAGAATACCAAAATAATAGTATATGTGTTAAACCCAGTCAAAGAACTTCGACCAATAATATTGTTCTCCCGCCAACCTACAAGTCAAATTTTCAAAACTAAACATATTTTGAATTTTGCTATTTTGATTGATATTACAAGAAAACATTATTTATTTGGAAAAAGAAAGAGAGATAACTATAATTTTGGAAAAACTTGTTTTACACTATAGACATCAGAGGAAAACAGAAATTATTTTTAACCCCCCCCCCTCTTGAAACAAATATTTCTTTTTACAGGTAATTTGGACTTTACAAAAAAAAAATGCCAATTTCATTTTTGGAGTTCGTCTAGAATAGCATTGGTCTCATAGTCGCAGACCACGGCCGAAATGTAAGATCCTCTGCCATTCTGCTCATTAGAATTTTTACCAATGCGAGTAAAGCTGTCGGATATTGAACTTGATGCAACCTTTCAATACCCAATTGCAGTGTACGAAATACTGCAGTTGTAAATTGTTAATTTCAATTGCGATGGAAACGAAATTTGTCATAATTTTCAATAGAGAGGCGTAAATATTTAAGATAACACACAAGACACGGTTACAAGAAAAGAAATTTGACTTACAAAGATGCATAGATATTTGTAAAGCAAATGATAAAACAGCAAAGCAATTGAAAAACACTGAACATGTTCATTTTCTGAAGAGTAAGCCACATAAAAGGAAGCTTCCAAGTAAGAAGGAAAAGGGATTTAAGTTAAGGAAGCATCAGGGAGTAAAGTGAAATACAAGACTAATCAATTTCTGCCATGCAAGTATTAAGAAAAAACATGCACCAAGGAAAAAGAATATCCAGCTTAAGAGACGATGTGGAAGAGCAGTAGAAAAACTAATTTTGCCAAAAAAAAAAAACCGTAAAGCCACAAAGGTCTAGAGTCGACAAATGCATGTTCATGAAGTCCACACAAGCCGATTTTTTTTTTAATCAAATGATGCATCATCATCAGAGTTTGTTTTTAGAGAAGGGCACTGAGATAGGATCTCAGAAAATAAAAGTGGCTATGGACATACATTTAAAACTGGTTGAATTTCAACTCAACAATGCATGGATCAACTTTATATCCTTTTTAATCACATTTATATCAAAGTTTGTGATGAGAAAGTATGATACTTATCATGAAACTTATGGAGATAGCGAGTAGTATTCGAGATCAAACGTCCATAAAACAATACAAAACAGGAGCAGAACTAACACGAACCTCCAAAACATCAGAGGCGGAATCAGGTGCCATGGAGGAGTGAGCATCCCCTGCTGTCCGGTCACACCCGCCATGTGCTCTTTGTCATGATCGGCAAATAATGGAAAAATCTGTCTTCAAATCACATAAATAATGGACAAACAATTAGGATGAAGACGTCAGTCAGCATTTGACGTAATGATAAATTATATTTGCAGACAAGGTAACTTTATTGACCATAGAACTTACAAAATGATTACTTTAAACGAGATTGCAGATATTTTTGTTTCATAAACTTTTTTGTCAGTAATTTACCTACTTTTAAAAATTTGTCATACGTAGAGTATGCTCTTGCTTTTCGAATAAACTGGGATATATGTATATAAACTCCGTATGCAGGTGATGAAGGTATATTGCTGCATAAGTAAGGGAAGTTGACGATAGAAAAGTTAAAATAATCACGTTTATCATAGAGGTAGGTTGTTAGATTGCCATTAATGTCTTATTTCAAATAAAATATCCAATTATGAAACAGAAGTCTCATACATTTTGAAAAGTGTTTTAAATGAAAATATTTTACAACAAAGGTTATTTTTTAAAAAAAATCAGTAGTGAAATATCAATACAGCCTAGGATGACCTTGATTAAATAATGATGATCGTGTTAAAATATGCATTTATGTACATGTAGTAAACTTCATGATAAATTGAAATCAAAGAAAGGCAGGGCTTATATGATCACCAGTATAATTGTTGGGCCTTCAATCTGAAAGCATGCAGAGGATGAATGGGATATTTTTTTTCAGAGAGTTGTTGTAGACTAATGATCCAATTTTATCGATTTCATTCGGTTATTCTATGAAACAAAATAGCTATTAACTGTGTTTTCGGGCAACATTTATTATATTCACCTCCCAGGATAAAAATACCGGTATTAATTATCTTCTGCTCTGCATAATCAATGTTGCTCTGAACCCAAGTCAATATTTCCAAATTGTGAAAATGGAATTTTCAATTTTATGTTTGATTCTTGTTCAATATGTCTAATTTCATACATATCTGAATAAGGATCCGTTCTTTTAATGTATTATTGGAGGATTACATAGTTTTTGAACGCGAACCTGACACATACTAGTATTTTCTTAACGTGCAGAGACTGTGAACTAATTGTTTACAAAAAAAATTAGTTGATGACATATGCGTTAGATTAGCAGTTTAACATTACTGTGACTTACTTTTGTGATAGTGCAGAACGTTAGGTTTTGAAGTTTCTTCATCATTTGGATCTCCCTGATTTTCCACAGTGACTGAAATGATTTTGAAGAATTTATGCAAGCTCTATGTTTAAAAAATAGGACGTGATATTCAAATGTATCAAATATGTTTCATAGTTTATAGCAAAAAATAAATATATCATCACTTGTTTTCTGTTCAAGAACAATTGTCGTCTGCTTACAGTCACACAGTCTACCTTTTACAAAACACTTGGCAAATCTTAATGAAACTTACCACAAAGTATTCTTGCACTAGATACATAAAATCTGTCTTGAAAGATAAGTTTAAAGAGGTTCATAGTTGTCTACTGGAGTTTAGTTTTAAAATATGATTTTGAAAAAAAAAATGTTCAAAAATTTAAAAGATATTCATGATAATTAAAGGAAAAGACAAAACGTGTTCTTCTATTGTATATATCTCAACCTAAGATGAGTATGTCCTAAAAATATATACCGGACAAATGCCACTTTCAATCTTCTACTTCCTTTTTAAATTCTGCATAGAAATCCTATCTATTTTCGCAGCTCACCTTTTTTTTATTCACATTCCAGTGATTTATACTTAATACACTCAAATCAGCAAAGTAGTAGTTTCGACCTACCTTACCCACATTTGATTCCTACATTACATATGAATCCTTATTTATATAAACAGAGATCCATTGCAAGGTCCAGCAACTGTTCTGTCAATCCGCTTAAAATTTAAGATACGATAGAATTGATCATAAAGTGATACTAATTGTAAGTGCATTATTGATACACTGAATTGACGACGGATTTTCCCGTTATTTCCCGATCATGTCAAGGAACTCAAGGCGGGTGTGACCGGTCAGCAGGGGACTGTGATATTGAATACTATACAATTATTGTTGTTTTTTATGTCAATACAATGATTTAGCCTTCTGAGGAGTACAACATTCACCGAGCCCGAAGAAAATTATATTTATGTGTTCAATTATTATGCACACTTCTGTACACTGAAAGTGCCACATTAAGTAACAATAATTAAAAATAAGAATGAACAGATAACAATTAAGTTGTAACAACTAAATTTCAAGCTAAAATAGATTGGAGTTAAGAAATCACAATTGTACTACACATGAAACTACTATTAAGCAAAAAAGAATATAAAAGTATTACCACTGCAGCCATCTTGAAACGCAGGATTGGTAAAAAGATTCTGCTCTTCCGGATCCATGGCTTGTATGGATGAACTTTGTGATCTCAACTCTATCGTTACATAACATTTTAAGGTTCCAATTCAATACAATGTGAAACAAAATATTCATTTGTATATTATCATCATGTAAGACTGTGAAATCACAAATTTTTGTGGGAGGGGAGGGGGAGTTCTTTTCGTTGTTTTCGAGTTATAAAAAGACCCACGAATTTATGTCTACCACAAATTGCAAATTTCCAAATATATTTCCACTAAAGAATTCCTAAATCCACGAAATCAAGTCCCCATGAACCAATATATTTTCTTCAACCCACAAAACTTGACCCTTCCAAAATATGTGATTTTACAGCATTTTAAGATAGTATTCTATATCTAAAAATTGTTAATCTTTATTATAAAAATAAATAAACATAACAAGTCCTAAATTCACAAAAAATAATAAGTTGATTATGAATGAAGAAGATAGATAATTCTATCGTTAAAATGATATTGTTCAACGGAACCGATTTAACAATTGAATTCGTACAGTTGTACCATGCATTTGCAGTGTAGGAAAATAAACACGTGCGATAATTTGAACTCGGTTCAATTATCACGAACAATTCGGAGGATTCCGAAAGTAAATATGGCGTGTAATTTTGAAGCAAGAAAAATGTTGAGAAAATTAGTTAAGTTTTCGTTATAATAACGATTTTTTTGTTGGGATAAAAGGCATATACAATCTCCAAAAGGTTTGCTTTGAATATTTTGATAGTTATTTTCTTTACAACCCTTTCTGTAATGTTCGAAATAATTTCGTTTAGGAGCGAACACGCTCCGATCTGTTAATACATTGCAAATATATGGGATGGATTATACAAAGTCACAGTTAGAATTAGATAATAATTGCCTCAATATTTACAGAATGAGATTACATCAACAGATGACTTTTTAATACCTTGTTACGTGGGACTTATTAAAGATAAAACAACATGTTACAGTATTCAATTACCTATTATGAGGTCAACTGCAGGAAATAAGGGCCTGAAAACTGGACGACGAGTTTACCTAATCTGATCGACTCTGATCTGATTGGAACTTGGCATAAATCAGTTCAGGTCAGTGAGTAGGTCAAGTAGGGATTCATACCAGTATATATTTTACCGTGTTGAAACTCATAAGTAGTATTCAAGTGCTTTATATTACCGATGCCAGATGATATATTTTTCAAAGATATAATTTCTAAAATTGTGTATTAAGCCTTCAAATATCGTTCATTACCAAATGAATGTTCCTTAACCGTATTCGGGATCCCCGTAGTGAAGTTCTGCAATGTTTTGGAAGTTTTTGCACCGCTGATTAATTAAAACATTTTTGTGATCATCAGTAACATGGTCATTTTTTTTTTATAAATTCACAATTACAGTACAAAAAAATTGGCGTAGAATTTTATTATATAAAAGGAATGAGTCGTATTCATTTAGTTTGCCATATTGTAACGAAGTTCTTGATGAATAACCTACTTATCTAGGTCAAATGTATTCTTTTTCATAAATAGTGTATACTTTATACATGTAACTGCATGTTTTTGCATCGATTTAAAATATGAAAGAAACTTGTGACTATTGAAATGCTAGACATCTTGGTGCATTTTTTCGATTATATCCTATTTTATGAAAAGCAATGTAATGCGGTGTAAAGGATATGTACTGACAAATTCGCAAAATACGACGCATAAGACATTTTCTTATGGATGGGTCATGTTAAACATATGTTCAATCAATGGTGACGTCGCGATTAGACTATGGTAATACACTCTTATTCCAAATAAATAGCACATACATCTATATCAGCATATTGCAGAGAAACATATTTAGACCATACTCGTTGAACAACAATGGCTACTTATATAATTATAAAAAAAATATAGAGTGCAATACAAACTACTAAGTATGTATATACAGGGCTGTCCGGTAAAATAATGGACAAAGCGTTTTTCTCGAAAAGTAATCAGCGCACTTAGATGAAATTTTCAGTAAATGTTTATCTATCATATTGAAGTTTATCATGTTTTTAATATACAGACAAAACTAAAGATTTTTAATGTATTTGAATGTGAACAAGATACGGTCCTACGACGCACAATAAAAAAAACAAGATTTTATATGAGAATAAAAATGTTATAATCCAAAGTAAAAATTTTAAATATATAAGATTAGGATTAAAATTATCCTAATTCAATTCCACAACAACTTTGTCATCTTTTTAAAGATTTAAAGACATTTGATTAATTTTTGGCAGTTTCCCGAGCATTGGAAATGGAAAAGTGGTAAACACAGCACACGAAAATTGACGACGATTGATGACGTTACGGCGCACCGGAGAGCAGTTCAGTTTGATTTAGATTCTGCAATGACACCTTATGAGACTTTAAAAGAAAACAGAAGAGAAAAAAATATAAAAATATTACATATCTTTAGTATACAAATGAAATGCAAGTTTTCTAAGCAAAGTCATTTTGATCGAGTCCCCGAGTAGAACAAAACATACGGAAAAACTCCTATTGTATATGGCAAAAGACGCTGTCATGCACTGTCGACCATCGATATAAGATTCTCTATAAGTTGAATGATCGTGAGAATACTGTACGTAACTTACTGATAAATCTTCAGAAGATTGTATTTATGTGCAAGTTTGGTTCCTCAACCTGACACTGTTTTAGACACTTTGACGTTATCATCCGTGCGCCGTAAGACGATACAATACATAACATAATATCTCACAATTTGTTTATTTAAGGTAGGGTTCTTCTCTCATTTCTTGTATTTAAAAATTAATGAAATTTTCACAGAATCAAGAGGACAATATCTCTAAGTGATGGTATCAGTAAGATTAATTTTGACCGTTTAATTTTATAGGCAAGGTCAGGTCAAGGTCATTACCTTTTTCCTTGTCGTTAAGAATAAGAAAATACTGTTTCCAATCATGCGATTCCTACTTGTAATTCAAAAGATTGAATGTTTTTCTTTTTGCATAAAAAGATACTACCATATTGGGCCTATAAGAAGATATTACCAAATTGACATGGATAATTTAAATAAAATTGATTTTTGCTAATCCGAATTCCCTCTACTTTTCTTAAATTTTTAGGATTTATTAGTTATTTTTATATGCTTCCTATATTTAACTTTTTCCAATTTTCACATATAGTAAAGATGTCACATAAAGGTACAAAATGATACAAAAACTAAAAGTTTTGATCGTTTACTAAGAGAGAAATAACACTGTTTACGGATTTTTGGCTCAAGTCTGTACTTAGATTTGAAGCATTAAAAGCCAACAAAGTTTTAGTATGTTTGAAAAATCTTATTTATTTGATATATTTTGAAACTTTAGTCCCATATTATTAATTTAACTTACATTTGAAAATTTCGTCTAGTCTTTGATTGCGTAAAAATTATAACTAAAGTCAATGTTCTCTAATAATTTTGAGAGGCAGAAAAGAAGATATTTTCATACGCTACCATTCCGCCAAAACTATAGTCCCTGCTAGTTTTCAAACACAGTTTACCATTTCTATTTAAAGTTGTATAATTGTGATGAGGAAAGAAAATATGGTCTTTAAAATCTCTTACATCTAAATATAAAAGACATATAAGCAAATATACTTTTGATATTCCATCTAGTCAGAAACCAGAGAAGAATCCTACCTTAAGGAATGAAGCTTATTTCAACTTATGTTATACGATATAACATATCTTGGGCCAGTTTACGCTTTATATACCACGAAGCTATGTAGTTATGTTATATCGTATAACATAAGTTGAATTAAGCTTCATTCCTTATAATTCTTATAATTTAATTTCAATGTAGACAATGAGACAATTTTTCCATTTTTCCCTTCCTTCGGAAAAAGGCTTCAAATATCGCATAATTTAAAAGATAACGTCAAGCAGAGTAATACGTTTTTGACGTAACTCATTATGACGTAGGCAAGTTATCTTATACAAAATGGAAAACAAGTATATACTGACAAAACGTCAGAAATACTCAACCTGTAGAAAGTTATGCAATTAGGAAGGGTCATTTATATCCTAAAATGGTATTAGATTAGGGCTATTAAGTTCAATCTTCTGTTGAATAAACTACATGTACATGAAACGAATTCATATATTGAATTTAATTAGAATATAAGTAATCATACTACTTTTTAAGATGACTTTACGTGACACACTTTCGGAAATAATATTTTGTAGAGCATAGTAACGTTGCAGTTTCTTAATTTAATGAAATATATTTTTTGTTAATGTAGACATTAAAAACTTGTACATATACTTCAAACTATACATGTTTTTTTTGGATTGTTTTGCTTAATGACGTACATCACTTTATATATACATCAATCTAAATAGCTTGTACAAGCCTGTCGAAAAGTTTTCAAAATGGAAGAGAGGGAAGGACTCCGGGCTCCAAAAAATCCACGTGAAAACGGGTGCATTGTAGAATTTGTTAACGATGGGTTAACCTGCGTCACCTTTCAAAGCCTGCAGTGGACTCGTCCAAGGATACTTTGTAAGCGACTGTAAAAAGTTACCTGAGATTCCTACTCTAAGGAAAGCGCGAAATCTCTGTATAGAAACTGTTGCAGCTGCAGAGCTTCACTCATTATTTATTCGCCGTAGATTAGAACCCGATATTTAACACTTAATATTTTTGAATATACAGACGTTTTCAAGATAAGCTTCACTTTTTTTTCTAGAAATCTTTTTATCTACAAAAATAATATATTTTTGTGCTTTAAAACTGAGTAAATCGATGACGTAGCATCGTTTTAAATAACTCAAGCCCCTCGATGGCTTGAGTAAAAAAAACCGTTTAACCAATCAAATGACGTGTTACAACTTAAATTAAGTTATTTATGCATATATCTATTTGAAATTTTAAATGTAAATTCATTATATATGTACTAAAGAGAAGTGAAAATTTTCTGAACGCAGTGATGATTTTTCTTCACACTAGACATCTTGTATATTCAAAATATATACTTGTCAAAACTTCTAAGTCCCCACTTTTATTTTTTCAAAAAGTTAAAAACCTTAAATTCAATTTACTAGTTGCTTAAAAAGTTGCCTTTTATTTTCAATACTTACCTGTCAATGCCAAAAAAATTTTAATCGAATATGTAATTACTCGACCGTGACTTTGGTAAAATAAATTGAGAAAAATTGTTTTGCTACTTTTTTTATCCCGTACACTTATTATATTACACTGTAAAAATAATTCAATACAAGAGCGGTGTAAAGCAAAAACTTGCCTGGGGACTTTGACTAGTACTGAACAGTGGTAAAAATTTCAGAATTTCAGAATGCAGTGAGGATTATTGTTCACACTAGACAACTTGTCCATGTCTTCAAAGCACTTTGTGGTTTGGCACCGACTTATCTTTCGGAAATAATTATTCGCAACTTCCACGCATATCGCGTCACGTTTTCTTGAATGTTCGGTAGAGTAGGGCTGTAAGTGCTATTTTTTAGACAAACGATTTTCCAATTCTATTTTTATCTTTGTTGTTATACTATATTTAACGACGTATACACAATATTTTTTCGTCTGCTTTATTGTTTGTCATACAATTTGGGGTAATGCATCTAAAACTAGCACTGAAAGAATTCATAAACTTCAGAAACGGGCTGCTAGAAGTATTCTTGATGCAGTACCTGAAGATCCATCAAAACCATTAAAACTGGGATGGCTAAATGTGTTTGAATTAGTCACACTACATAAGTGTATTTTATTGTACAACACTTTTTATGGTATGAGCCCTGGATATTTCCAGGACCCTTTTGTTTTTCATAGCCATGATTCTTATTCCTTACCTTCAGAATGAAATCATAATCTTCGCGTTCCAAAACATCGAACAATTCTATTTAAAAATTCTATTCAATATTCAGGTGTAACTTTATGGAATAACCTTCCATTACATGTAAAATTGTCACCATCTTTAGCTATTTTTAGACGAAATACAGAAAAAATTATAATTAGCCTACATCTGTAAATAAATGTGAATTGAACATATTTTATTGACAATTAAAGCCAAAAGGATAAGACACAAGTTCTACAACAACTTAGATAGTCTTCTCCTTATACAAAATTTTATAATATTGCCAAAATAAAGAACAATTATTTTCAATAAGAAATAGTAGTGTCAAAGACAGTAAACTCTTGATACCAGAACACAATACTATATATACAAGAAATTAAGATTTTTCAGAGAATCGACCACACTCTTTTAAAAAGGTATGAATAACTTTAAAAATTTCTACATTTTGTTGATCAGAGAATGAATCAACACCCCATAACATCAAATGGACATCTATAATGTACAAATTGTTGAATGATAATAAATTATTCATTAGAGAATATCTTGCTGTTGCATATTTTCTACAAACAAAAAACAAATAATAGGAATCCTCAATCTGTCCACATGAGCAATTCGGACTGTCAATCAGATTACAGCGAAATAGGTCAGAATTTAAAATACAATTATGTCTTAACCTTGTGTGAATAATATTCCAAAATCTCTTACCAAAAGAAAAATACTTTGGAGGTTTTACAATATTGCTTGACAAGCATTTTTTAAAACTTTTAATAGAAGTTGCCTCCCTTATGTTAATTTTAATAGCATTCCACTTTCTAACAGTATCTGGAATAAAGGATTTATTGAATAATTCTAATCTGCATTTTGGCAAGGAATAATTGGAGGAATTTCTAGTAGAGTATTGTGAAATGTTGCCTCTAATATCAGGTACTATATTTTGAATATAAGTAGGTACTAAATTGTTGTATATTTTGTACATTGTTACTAGATTTGTTCGATTTCTTCTATTTTCCAATGGTTCCCATCCAGTTTCCAGATAAAGTGAATTTTTAGAAACAATAAGTGTAAGACCTGTTACAATTCTAGCAGCAAATAATTGAACTTTCTCAAGCTTTTCTATGTCTGCCTTTGTACAACCCGACCAAACTTCAACTGCATATTCCAGTTGTGGTCTGATAAAAGAAATATATATCTGGGACAAAATATCCCTTGACACATTAAATTTTAAATTTTTTTAAATGTATATTTCCTTTGTTCATGATGTATGATTATTACTATTGTTTTAAAACAATGTCTCCTGGAAAAACTATTATTGACTTCTTTATTTTGAGTCTTTATTCATAAGCTGTGCATAACATTCAATTATTCATGAATTATAACGAACTCTACATGTTTTATCTTTGATTGTATTATTTTATGTAATATGTTGTTTGAAATTAGAAGGCCCGGGGAAGAAAAGTACCTTGTACTAAACGGGTTACCTTATCTAAATAAAGCATTATTATTATCATTATTATATTATTATCATATTATTATCAAACATGGATTGAAAGGGAAAAGAATTAGATACGTTCGTCAGAAGCATGGATGTAGAAGCGTATAAAGACAGCATACGAGGGTTGTTAGAAAAGTTCGAGGACAAGTCCTACTGTGAACGCGCTTTTTTAATAAATACGGTTTAACTCCACAAATAAAAACTGTACCTATTTTCCAATTAAAATATACAAAGATTTGGTGTTTTCCTTTGAGACTTAAAAAAATTACAGCTATTTTATTTTGATAAAACATGCTTCACGGAGCATGCTTCGTTTTCGCACGTACACATTACATAGATATTTTATTGATATAAGAAATTGCACGGTTTTGGCGCAAAAAGGCTAATGATTTTTTGGCAGTCGCTACAGTATTCTTAAAACTTCACTTGGCGAAATTTTGAATTAAATTGGAGGGTATATTACTGTTTTATAACAATTTTTTATAACTCTTTTTTCTACTTAAAGATTAAATATCATATTACTAGGATATTTAATTTTTTTTCTTTTATAATTTGTATTTGATTGAATTTCAACCCATAAGTGGCTTTATTTTTGTCAGTATTCTATAAAATTGATCGAACAAAATTATTATTTTTAAATATCGTTTTTCCATGGTCCAATTTGCTATCAAACTACTGTATATGTGTTTGTTTATTTATCACCAAAAATACGTAGTTATTTTGAACCCCTTTCCATTAGATGGTACATTAAAGAAAGGTTTTATCTTGTTGGTTTATTAATTATCATGATGCTAAATCATTAAGTAGAGCTTAATTAAACAACCAATGCAATATTTATTTTAGTTTTAAGTTTTATTTCTTTATTCAATTTAATTATTTTTTTTTATTTGTTGCTGATATCTTTGAAGATATCTTTGAAGATTCGCACAATTACAAAAAATATTCGCACAGTTTTAGATCGAAGGGGTGTATTTCAATCGGACGTTATAGTAGGCGAAAGTACATCAATTTTAAAACACTTTTTTTTTATTTTGGTATTTAGAGATGTATAAAAATTTTAAAAATAAAATGCCTTGATTTCTAATGTTCTATCTCTCATTTCTCCGAGTTATTTCGTCATAAGTGGACATTATGTAACTTTGATAATGGTCATTTTGTCCAAAGAGTATTTGGCGAAGATGACTAAATAAAATTACTTAAAAGGGATTTAGAAGTAAACACATTGAAAATTGTGTCGGATTCATATGGAGTTGACAAACACATTGAAAATTGTGTCGGATTCATATGGAGTTGACGTTTATTAAACATGAAGGCTAATTTATCTTTATCGTTTTTTTATATGTTGAAGACAGCTACTTACGTATTCCGGTCGGCCTTTCAATTGTTATTCGTGACAACAAAAATGCAAGAGAACACTAAGTCGAGTACTTCAAAACGTAAGATTTGCACAAATCGAAAGCTTGCTTTTCTATAATACTTAGAGTATAATAAAACGCTGCTAGAAATTTAGAAAAGCGTAAGCTTGGTTTGACGATCATTCGATTATATGCATAAAGTTCAAATCATCGTTTAAGGTGTCACTCGAATGTATGGAATAATTATTTTGCCTACCAGACAGTGGGAGTCTAGTTGCAATATATCACGGGACATTGTGTTTTTGCGTCGCTCTATTATGACGTCACAATGAAAAGCTTTCACTCGCGTTAATGCTCGTTTTATGCTTCAAACATCAGTGAATTAGCCAATCAAAACGTGTTTTACAAAACACTTGCATTAGAATTTACGTTTACTCGACTTTGATAAATTATTAAACTTTCTCTAAAAAGTCTCAATTTTCCGATAAGTTACTTGTCAATGAGACCTCTTAATCATACCTGCAAAAACGACAAAAAAGGTGAATCGAACAGAGAAAGCTCATCTTCCCTTTCAACTTACCGCTCATTTTGTAGAAATTTGTCCCCAAGGTTCCCTAAAACTACTTTAAAAAATCCTTATTTCAAGATAACCTAGTAAAGAGATTAATAAGTATATATAATTTCAAAGTACAAATTGATAACAGTTATATATCATTCATTCGACCGAGTAGTGCGACTTTTAACACTTCCATCCTAGCTCGTATCTTGTGTAAGTATTTTATATGCTTCTGTGAACATATTTATGTATAATTAATATAAATTGAAAATTACTTTTTTTTTTAAGAAACTAAAAATAAGAAAAAAATCTTTTGCTTATGATTTTATAAACATTGTAGGAATAAATTACGACCTACAATCTGTGTTGCCTCCAAAGCAGAGCCAAATTTAATTATCATTACACCCGACAATTTCTGTATGTCAGTCTTTTCATCGGTAAACTTTAGGTACTTTTGGAAATGAAAGGTGTAGGGATTTGAAATTCTGTCTTTTTATTAAATGGCAGAATGACATTTGTACAATATCAAGATTACCGTCCTAATGACCTTTGATATTGACTCTTAAACTACTTCTTGAAATACTAGTAATTAAATCTGTATGCAACACACACAGTAATTGAAATCTGATAATCGATCTTAGAATGAAATCGACAGTGGTATTTTCAAAGTTGACGAGACATTCTTGAATGATGTGGTTCAAATTGTCCCCCCTTTGAAAAGTTAGGGGAATATTAATTTGGGGCTGTCCGTCCATCCGTCATTCTGTCTTTCTGTAACGCTTTCGTTTCCACTCGATATCTCGAGAACCCTTTGAGCTTTCGCAATTAAAGTTTGCAAAGCAACTCCCTATGGGCTGAAAAAGAACGCTATTGATTTTGAGGTCAAACGGTCAAAGGTCAAGGTCATAAATTCGCAAATTTTGTCTGTTATAACACTTTCGTTTCCGGGCGATATCTCGAGAATCCTTTGAGCTTTTGCAATGAAATTTTACACAACAACTCCCTGTGGCCCAATGGGAGACCCCTATTGGTTCTGAGGGCAAAAGGCCAAAGTGCAAGGTCGTAAATTTATACATTCAGTCTGTGTGTAACATTATCCTATCCGGGCTATATTTCTAGAAGATTTTGAGCTATTGCAATGTAACTTTATACCAAAACTCCCCAGGACGTCTCTCATCCCTCAATTAGTATTTATTGTATTATATATATACGTCGCTGTTTTTAGCTTAGGGGCATGAGGATATTTATTACGTATAAAACAGGTTCTCGGCGGACTTTATATTCTTATTACATCTATTAGAACTGTTTAATAAATGTTGAATAAGACACCATGCATTGTGTAAAAATTGACAATTTCGAACGTGAATATATACATGTGTGTGACTTCATTTTTGCATATAATTTTCAGCAATGAACAGAAGTTCTGTGGTGCAACTTGACTGAATAGTGGTATATCACTCGCTTTGCATGTGAGAGGTCCCGGGTTTGCTTCCCATACGATCCATTTTCCTTTTTTTTTCTTAAATACTTTTTTTACTAAATGATAGTATTCAGCATGTAAAATGAAATAAAATTATGAGGTCTATATTGTTCAAACACATAAAATCATCATTACGGTGTGATAAAAATTCCATATAAAAAGAATCTTCTATACACATATTAAAGAATAAGCAATCAAATCTTATATCCATATCGACATATTTTGTTTTGTTTCAGTATACATGTATACATTTAAAAAATCTACATATTCAGTCAGGGTGATCTGTCCCCCTCCCCCTCCCTCAAAACTGCGCATAGTTTACTTTTTCCCTTAGCGGAGGACACAAATTCTCTGAATTAGCTTGTTTCATAGTTCAGCTAATTTTAACATAAAAGGCGTGGGGCGGCACAGTGATAGATATAACCCCCCCCCCTCCGAATATTCTTATAGTTTAAAAATTTAAGAGATCAATTTTTAATATTCATCCACCATCCTAAGTGTGCATAATAAACCTTGCAAGAAAAGCAAGCTAATTCAGAGAATTTGTGTCCCCCAGTTAGGAAAAAAAGTAAACCATGCGCAGGGGGGTGGGGGTGGGGTTCGAATCCCCTTGACTGAATTTGTAGAACTATTAAATGTATATTTTGTTTTGTTTCAGTATACATGTATACATTTAAAAAATCTGCATATTCAGTCAGGGTGATCTGACCCCCCCCCCCTCTCCCTCGAAATTGCGCATGGTTTACTTTTTCCCTAAGCGGAGGACACAAATTCTCTGAATTAGCTTGTTTCATACATGTAGTTCAGCTAATTTTAACATAAAAGGCGTGGGGCGGCACAGTGATAGATATAACCCCCCTTCCGAATATTTTTATAGTTTAAAAATTTAAGAGATCAATTTTTAATGTTTATCCACCATCCTAAGTGTGCATAATAAACCTTGCAAGAAAAACAAGCTAATTCAGATAATTTGTGTGCCCCAGTTTGGAAAAAAAGTAAACCATGCGCAGGGGGGTGAGGGTGGGGTTCGGATCCACTTGACTGAATTTGTAGAATTATTAAATGTATACTGAAGCAAATAAAATATACCAATATGGATATAAAGGTTTTATTGATTAATCTTTATTATGTGTGTAGATTATTCTTTTAATATGGAATATTTATCACACTGTTATGATGATCTTATGAGTTTGTACAAGGCAGACCTCATAAATTTTTCATTTCTCATTCCGAATACCATCATTTAGTAAAAAAAAAGTATTTTAAAAAAAAATTGAATATTACGGGATGCGAACCCTGGCCCTCTAACATGTGAAGCGAGAGACATACCACTAGACCAGGGAGCCGCGTTAACTGGGCGAAAATTATATACAAACATTAAGTCACACACATGTTTATATTCACCCCCGATATATTGTCAAAATATAACAAAGCATGGTGTCTAATTTAACCTTTATTAAACAGTTCTAATAGATGTAATAAGAATATAAAGTCCGCCGAATACCTGCTTTATGCGTAACAACTCTCCTTCATGCCTCTGTGCTAAAAATAGCGACATGTAATACAATCAATACTGATAAAACAAACGGGGTGGGGCACTTTGAGAAGGGTGAGAGAGGTCCTAGGGACTCTTGGTTTAAAATTATATTGCAAAAGCTAAACATCCTCTTGAAATATCGCCCGAAAACGATAGTGTTACACAGAAACAGAATGTATACATTTATGACCTTGAAGTTTGACCTGTTGACCTCAAAATCAATAGGGGTCTTCCTTAAGCCATAATTTTTCATTGCAAAAGCTCAAAGGGTTCTCGAGATATCGCGCGGAAACGAAAGTGTTATAACAGACAGAATTTGGGAATTTATGACCTTGACCTTTGACCTTTTGACCTCAAATTCAATAAGGATCTTCTTCAGTCCATATGGAGTTGCTATGCAATTTTTCATTGCAAAAGCTCAAAGGGTTCTCGAGATATTGTGTGGAAACGAAAGCGTTACAGACAGTCAGAAAGACGGACGGACCCAAATTAATATCCCCTATTTTTTCAAGCAGGGGACAATAACGTTGTATTTCTGCATACTACGTCATTCATGAGTTTCAGGGAGTGGTGATACAGATTTAGAAAACCACGTGTTATGATACGTTTTGTCGAATCACGACGTCACATGATTCTATTAATTCAGTGGTAAATTTTTGCGATACACAGTTGGGTGTATAATAAAAGCATATATTATATAAGAAAATTATTTCCGTAGTTTTTATTGGCTGAAAGTACGTCAAGTGGTATTCCTCCTTTTGTGATATCGATGCAAAGGCGCGTTCGCGGAAAATAATATCGCACGACACGCCATTCGGTTGCACTAAAGTTACATAGTACGTACGTCATAATATAAGAAGTGGGAATTAACTATTGTTACGTAATGATAGCTAAGTCCGTTCAGTTAGAACTGTGTCAGTGCATTCAGTTTGAGTGATTACATAATATGATTATTATATACTTTAGTGCATGGTTAATGTGTGGTTTTAAGGACTCATGGCTATTGATATTGCCATTAGATAGAGAAAATGATAGCGACCTTCCAGGTTCGCTATCACTTTCTGTGTCTTCGTCAATATATCAATTGCGTTGAGTCTCTATTATTACATATCGACCTACACTGAAGTCCATAATTGTATTATAATTGCACATTTTTAGAATGATGCTCATTTGTGATGTAAGTCTACACCATAAAATTATAAACAGAGGCCCAAGGGCCACATGTAGCTCACCTGAGTAACTTTGGCCATACTTTTCTTTGATTTCCCTTTGTACCAAACTACCCGCTTGGGTTATAATTTGCAGAAAGTAAAATCCAAACAACCCCATACGTTTCAGCTTCTCTGGCCTGGTGGTTCGTGAAGAAAAAAAATTTTCGTATATATTTCGATACAAAAATTGAATTCCCTATCGAACCCAGCCCTGCCCCAACGGGTCATGATTTTAACAATTTAAAATCTACATTACAAAAGGATGCTACCATATAAATTTCAGTTTTTCTGGCCCAGTGGTAATTTCTTTAAATCTAGGGGTGTTACTTAATGAGAACATATAATACTGTTAATGTATTTATATTTTGTGTATAAGATTTTTGGCAGAAATTTATTTTTGAAGAAGAAGAAACGTAGATTCGATTAAGCGCATTTTTTCATATGTGTGCAAGGCATTAAGCTTTGTACCTGATTCAGTGGTTGCTGCGTTCCTCCAAAGCCGCTAAAAAAAACACAGGCAAATATATACAATGACATCAAGCATGGCGATTGAGTTTGCAGACAATATCTGATTATGATTATTGCTAAAAATTTGTTTGCTCCAATGTTTTCCCCTTGCGTTTGCGCTAAAATACGTATGCACCAAATATTTCGTTTTACAGTAATACGTTTACAGTACGTGGTAAAGGTCAAGCATAATTTGATATGAGCCCAATTACATGAAATTTTCACTGATTAAATGTGAATTTAATTGACAGCAGCAGCACTTTCCAGAAAGTACAAAGAATACAAAGACGATCAATAAATTAACTTATAATTTTTATTTCAACACCCTTGCTATATTGAAATTTGATCATAACCTCCATTTAGTGCACATGCTTTACATCTATCAGGTGACTGTCCGTTGATCGGACCAAAATAAATTCAGTACAAAGTGGGTTGTTCTATGTTATTTCAATAAGTATTTAAGTTATGTGATTATTAAACAGCTATTGAAAAATAAACCCAGTTTATATAAAAAGTTCTCCTTTAATGCACGTCTGTATTCTGTTGATTTTCCATAGTAACCCTTACCAGTGCTACATATATTCCAATGTAAAACTTGGATTCCCTATCGTGGCAGCGCAGTATCCTGGGGTTCATGATTTGAAAAATTTAGAATCGATGCGACCCTAGGATGCTACCATATAAATTTCGTATCAATTTCAGCTTTTCCGGTCCAGTTGTTCTCCAAAAGAAGATTTTATAATTTTTTTTAGATATGTTTCAATGTTTAGATTGGATTCCCTATTATGGTTCCGTCCTTCCCCAAAGTGTCAAGATTTTAACAATTTAAAATCTACATTACCCTGAGATGCCTCCATATAAGTTTATAATATTCTTGCCCAGTTTTTCTTGAAAAAAAAAGATTTTAAAAAAATCAGATATATTACAATGTTTGACTTGTATTCTCTAGTGTGACCCCTGTCCTACCACGAGAATCATGATTTGAACAATCTTCCCCCGGGATGCTTCAATATATTTTTCAGCCTCTGTGGCCCGATGGTTCTTGAGAAAAAGATTTTAAAAGGTTTTTTTTTCTTTTATATTCCAATAAAAAAAATGGATTCCCTATTGTTGCCCCGCCCTAACCCCGGGGTCATGATTCTAATAATTTAGAGTCTACACTACCTCAGGATGATCCGACATAAGTTTAAGCTTTTCTGGCTCAGTGGTTCTTAAGACAATTTTTTAATGCCCTGACCTATTTTTGTCTTATGTTGATTATCTCCCCTTGTACTATGTAGGGATACTAGGCCCTTCCGTTTAACAATTATTTTTCCTTTCCCCAAGAATTCTTTGAAACAGGTTTGGTTACTATTGGTCCAAATTATGTGGTTGATATAGGCTGATATCGGCAATCGTAGTTTTGATTAAGTAGAAAGAAAACAATAAGGCATGAGTCGAAGGCTCAGGTGAGCTTTTCGGACAAAATTTGTCCTTAGACTGTCGTCGTTGTTATCGTTGTCGTCGTCGTTTTAAACTTTTCACATTATCCTCTTCTTCTCAAGAACCACTGGGCTAACTTCAACCAAACAAGCCACAAAGTATCTTTAGGTGAAAGGGATTCAAGTTTGTTTAAAGAAAGGGGAGATAATCATGAATTAGTGAAATATAAATTGCCTCTTTTAAAAATCTTCTTCTCAAGAACCACTTGGCCAGGGAGAATGAAACTCACGTTGATGCATCTTCAGGTTAAGTAGATTCAAGTTTGTTCAAATCATGACCCCCAGGGGTAGGGCGGGCCATAATGGCTGGTCGAAGTTTTACATAGGGATACGTGGGAAAAATCTTTATTTTTTTTTTCTCAAGAACAGTAAAGCCATGGCAAGATTTGTGAAATTTATATTAAAGCATCTTCATGTAGTTTAGTTCAAGATTGTTGAAATCAGAATTCTTTGGGGCTATGCAGGGGACGCAAAAATGGATCAACTTGACGTAAGAAATAAATAGCAAGTTTATAAACTTCAATAGGAGTTGAAGTGGGTCGATCACGTGATCAAATCCTTTGAAGGCCGAAGGAGATGGACAATTAAACATTCAATAAGATATATTTGGATATAAATATTGCACCAACAGGTCGCCGTAGATTTTTGTCAAAAGTACGCAAGGTGTAAATCGGCTGAAAGGCGTGACAGGCTAAGAATTCTATTTCGAAGGGAATATTTTGTTAAAGGCTACTTGTGATCAGTAATAGCGAACAGGTTTTTTCTGGAAATATTTTGATTTGTGAAAATTGATAATTAATGCTGAAAAGATACAAGAAAGACGTCCGAGGATTGATGATTAAAAGTTGGAGGAATTTTGGTCGCCTGAAAGGGATGGATCCGATGGATTGAGACACTTTTCCAAGAAAGTAAATTTGCAATAAGGTATTAAAGTTTATCAAAAACATTTAATCTACGATTTTAGTAACTAAAGGCATATTTATTATGTTGATACGGAGACACTGGCGACAACTTACATTGTAGTACAAAGCGCCGATCGAGGTGTTTCTCAGCCGTTCGTGGCGTGATTGCAATACTTTGATTTCCAATAGATTTACACACTTATCTTGAGTAGAATTTAATGGGAAAAATAGTTTTAGCCTTTATCATGAAGATTTAGCTAAAGATCTATCAGAAAATAAGGATGAAAGCTAGAGACTGTACAGCTGAAAAAGTGACGTACTTGTGTAACTAATTGTAAACAAAGGCTAGTTTCTATCGGTATATGATCTATACAGGGTGTCCCAAAACATATGTTATACTTTTCAACCATTATAAAAATTGTATGCCTCAAGTTACATTTATAAAATTTTACATATGTAATAAATTTATAATAATTTTTTTTGTCAAGCATACATTTGTCACAGTTTACTTATCAATCATCTAATTTTTTATTAATAATAACATATGTCATTTTACAATATGTTCCAAATGACGTCCCTTCGACTTAACATTGTTTGAACACGATTTCTTTGGTTTTTTTCCCCAAGTTTTTAATGTAATATTCCAGCAATTTAGATGCTTTTCTACATTTAAAGGATCACTTCATTATCAATAGGGATTTGACCTCTAGGACCGGGCTTGTTTTTTTCTCCACAAAAAACTTGTTGATTTCCGTTCTGATTAATGACATTAGTAGTCCATGAGCCAGGCCATGGATTTTTCGGTATCGGTACCATCTTGGGTGAATAATTTTTATAGTTAATTTTTGACGGAGATATATGTCTACCTTCAGTAAATGTATGATAGCATTCAATTGATTGTGGCTTTAAATGTTTATATACACCAACCCAACTTGTTCGGTCCCTCAACTGTGTCTTTGAAAGAAGAAGGTAGGTTTTTCAAAACGCAATTTCTATCTTATTTTGAATGATATTTTCTTGAAAATTCGTTTGAATGCAGACCATGCTATTACCCTGTTCAATTATTATTCAATAATGGGCCTGTAATGAGCCATCTAAATTATATAGGAGTATATCTACCCTTGATCGTAAAAGTGGAATATGCGATTTTGAAATTTTAATCAGCTGAAAGAAATTACTACTGTGAAAATTTTTACATCAAAAACATATTGCACGGTCGCTTTATTTAAAGAATCTTTCTCACGTATTAGCATTTTGAAAGATTATTCAGTTACAAATATGTATACCTTGATTTAATAGTAAATCTTCATTCCTATCCTCAATCTGAAAATTGAAGAATAATTCTCTTGATTAACCCTGAGCGTATATTTTTTTTTCTTAACAGTCATATATATTGTGAATACTAGTATGTCAGGCCTCAAGTAGAGTCTTTACTTAAAATGTTTTATTTATTTAATCTTAAGCTAAACCATGGTGGTTATAGACACTTGTATGTTCATATAAGTTAAACCTGTAATCTGTTATATATTTTTGGCATCAAAATTAAGCAACATATGTGCACAGTCATTTGTTTCAATATATATATGCTTTGTGGGCATTGGGCAGTGTCTCACGACCTGCAATGGCCTAACGCCCCTTCCCTCCACTAGTCCGGGTAGAGAGAACCCATACCCTCTTAAGGGAGATCCCTCTAGGAGAGCACTCTCTACTAAAAGTGCTCACGGGTCTAAAAACACTGTTGATTGTGGGATTGTCTACGCATAACGCATGTAAAGACTGTGCACTGGCGGACTCTGGGGAGAAAATTGTTATGGTTCAACGGAGAAGAAGGCGGACACAGCAAGCACCGTGGAATGCTTGGAGCAAGGCATAGATAACAAAGAGAACAAGAAAAAAAGGATCATCCCACTGTACCTTGCATCGTGGCAAGTTTGAACGCTTTTCGACAGAGACATTACAGATATACCTCAGAGACAAACAGCATTGATCGCAAGCGAACTCGCGAGATATAACATTGACATTGCAGCTCTCAGTGAAACAAGGATGGATGGAGAAGGTGAACTGTGTTAAAGAGACGCTGGCTTCACCTTCTTTTGGAGTGGACGAGGAGCGAAGAAGAGACGAGAAGCTGGCGTAGACTTTGCTATACAGAAACACTTGGTGGCAAGCTAACCGGCGTACTCAAGGGCGTGAACGTCCGCCTGATGACGATAAGGCCTCCCTCACTTGATGAAAGTTCGCCAATATTGTCAGCGCATATGTTCCTACGTACCCTGTCTAACCCAGATGAGGCTAAAACATGTTCTATGAAGACCTCCAGAATATCATCAACGCCGCCCCCAATGCCAACAAGCTCATAATTCTTTGTGATTTTGATGCCAGAGTTGGACGTGACACCACCACCGGGGAAGGCGTAGTTGGGATACACGGAGTGGGCAAGTGCATCAGTAGCAGTCTGTTGTTTCTCCAGACCTGCGCTGAACATGGTCTTCTCATCACTAACACCGTTTTCTGCCTTCCCATACATAACAAGACGTCATGGATGCAACCTTCCTCAAAGCAAGACATTTCATTGATTACTTCATTGTCAGGAAGAGAGACAAATAGAAAGTTCGATTGTTCACCAAGTCTATTTGCGGCGCGGAGTACTGGACAGATCACCGTCTCATCGTCTCTAAACCAAACTCTCAACTTCCGGATCAAACTCAGGATACATGTATGTCCTCAGGGGACTAAGGCTTCAAAGCATCTCAACGTTGGCTAGCTCAAGTTGCCTTCCACCTCTCAATACTTTGCTGACACCCTGGAAGAACGCCTGAACTCCACCGTGCTGGATGACCACGACATGGGGCACACTTCGTAATACAGTGTAAAATACAACCTTCGAGTGTCTTGGGCCCTCCACCAAAAAACACAAAGGCTGCTTTGATAAGAACCGAGCCGAGATCACAGTTTATTGAAGACAAACATCGCGCTTACAAAGCTCATACAGACGATCCCATCTCCACAGCCAAAAAGACGCTCTGAAGAACGCTCGCAGCACAGAATTTTTACTGTGAAATGGGGGGAGTCTACGGGCCAACTCTGGCTCATCCCCTCCTCAGTGACACTCATCACAGAGAAGGAAAAGATACTCGACGGGTGGGCGGAACATATCAATGGCGTTGTGAACCGCCCTTCTACCATCAACGACGAAGCCGTCAACCAACTGCCCAGTTACTGGACGCCCTTCCCATGAGATCCAGAGAGCAATTAGTCTGCTGTCAACTGGAAAAGCATCTGGCGGATACTCCATCCCAGCTGAGATTTACAAAGAAGGTGGCGTAGCAATAGTCAAAAAACTCCATCATCTACTTGTGCGAGGATCGGCCTGTCCAGTCACCCCCTGCACCCACCGTCCAGGTCACCCCCCTCCCCCACAAAAATGAGACAGTGGTCATCGGCGTCACCGGCGGACGAATAACTAAACCAGTATATGTGCGTTGGTACTTATCTTTTTTTGTTATACAAATTTATGAGGTACATGTAATTGTTGAATAAAAGTGGTTAAAATCTGCAATTTTTGTTAGAATCACGGCTAGTAACTCAGTTTATACTCTTTAAATATGTTTATCATATCTCTCAGTAATTCTGGCAGAACTTTCTATCACGGTTGGCAACTGTGTGACAAATACTTTTCAAGTTGCAAATATATTTAGCTCAAAATACCTAATTTTACCAAATAAAGGGCAATAACTCTGTCTCCAGCATTGAAGCCACTACAGACTTGACGCTATCATACATTTTCTCACTAGTTAGGGGTAAACCTTACCAAATATCACTATATAGTTTATTCACACAAAATGGTACCGACCACTCCCAATGGCTCATGGACTATAGGCTGAATACATATAATAATTTGTTTTCCTAAATCTTTTTTTTTCAGCGAATAGAGGTGTGAGGAACCCTTTCATTGATTTCCTGAGTTTGTTATCTCAAAATGTAATAATTTGATATTTGTCTTAACTTCTCAATAAACATAATAATAATGTTTACTGCCTCTGAAATTCTATTCTTTATATTTAGACAATTTTATCCGTGGATGTAGTAAAACATTCCATTAATGTGTGCAAATTATATAGGCCTACATCAAATCCAATGGGTACAGTTAGTGATATGTATGAACCCAAAATCAATGTTATTAAATTCTACAATTGACATTCATCGCAACTCAATGCTACCAAGAGTACCTGTATTGAGTAACACAGAGTGAGTTATTTTTTGGCCTCGAAGAAAGTGTGCTTATACTGAGGTTTGTTCCGTCTGGCTGACAACTGTGCAATGAATTTTTACTATTTGTTATATCTGTAGTGTTTCTTATATCAAGAATGTGCATGCATAAAGGATATATAGTTGAAGGAAACTACATAAGGCTATACAAAATATTAAAATAGTCTTTGAAAAGGCGAAAATTAAAACTTTAAAAGTGTAGAACGTTGTTTGACGATTGCGCGCCGTCATACACTTTCCTTTCGTGTCATTTACAAATTTAAGTGTTCATACCGCTCCAGCCGCGACACATCTGTCCTATTTGACACCGTCAGGCAAAATTGAAAGTTTTCAACCCATTTTTCGATCTTCCTTTCCTTTGCTGATAATTCAATGACCCATAAGCTGTCCAGGTTCCCCGAATCTGTCTTTAAAAAGTCTCTAATTAACATGTTTTCCTCTGTGAGTATGATGAATCATCGTAACTCTCTCTGGTGATTTGCTCATTCTGAAGCAAAAATGAATTATAGCTCTTTTCCCATTTCGACATTTCTTTTGATCGTTGCACCAGAGTACAAACACAAATATTAACTTTAAACGCCTACGTTGTGACGCGGCAAAATCCATTTGTTTTATGTTTATGATATCTATGAAATAAGTATAATTAAAGATCATAATGAAAGTTTCAATTTGATTATGATTATTTTTATACATCATTTTGTACATGTATACTGGTAATATATTTGATAATTTGACGCCAAATATAAGAGGTATGGAGATTATGACATTACGTTTGGATCAAGCCTCGTTGCTATAAAGAAATTATGGGAATGTTTCATGGGAAAATTTACAAGACGCGTCTACAGATTTCATTCCGAATTTCTTTTGTTCTTAGACATTATTAATCTTTTGAGCTCACTTAGATAGCGTCGCTTTGCAACGCTCTCTGCGCTCGATATAACGTGTATTGTTTTTATTTTTTTATTAGACCAGTCACTGTTATCTCAAAGTCGTTTGACATAAATATATCGATGAAGGGCTCCTTACAAAAATACGTCTTTTGAAATAGAAAGCATTCAAAACATCTTAGGTGGTTCTTGTTGCAGAAAACATGAGCATTTGAAATCATTTGAAGTGTAATATCAATAATAAAAACAAAAAAAAAAAACATAAGTAAATTTCAAAATTTATTCATCGTATAATTCTTCATGCCTTTAGTATTTGGTAATATTCATCTTTCAAAATGTTCATAAAATTTGTTTTTATAAGAACTGTGAATTCCTTATATAATTGTTTTTAAATAAATGATGTTATTTTAATTTTTTCATGGTAAATAAATTTCATTCAGTATTGTTAATGTCAATATTTACTTTGTAGGAAATAAAGAAATGGGAAATAACTCTTCAAAAGGTAAGAAAAGATACACATTTGTAGTTCATAGACATACCATATGTATAGCATTACATAGTGTTTCAATTCAGCTAATGAGTGTGTTATTAGACGTTTGTGATCTTGCATATTAAGAATAATTCTAAAACTACATGATAGTGACACACGCGAAAAATCTTACATCGCGTTCGATAATTTTTCACTAATATACCATATACCAGTAAAGAGCTTTAAATGTGGACTAACTCGGCACTAAGGTTTACTCAACAGTGCAGGCTCTCCTATACCTTGACACGGGGCACAGTTTGAAGCGCTCATTTGAAGGATCCGAAACTTTCATTTCAAAGTGCCGAACGACTAGCAAAGGGACAATTGCTTCCTATTTTTATCGACTTTAGTAGCAGAACTAATTCGAAAACACCACCCACTTATCATAGAGCGAACGCTCTACAAAATTAGCTATTGTTAGGACACACTCAAGAGTGCTGTTGACTTATGAGAAGAATTCGAAAGCATATGTATCAATACAAAAAAAAAATCCCAATTTATCTTCATTAGCTCTCCTGAGCCGAAGGCTCAAGTGAATTTCTCTGATCATATTGTGTTCGTTGTCCGTCCGTCCGTCTGTCTAGCTGTCCGCCCGTCTGACTGTGAACCTTTTTCACATTTTTGACTTCTTCTCATGAACTACTGGGCCAATTTTAGCCAGACTTACTACAAAGTATGCTTGAGTAATAGGAAGTTTAAATTGTTAAAACGAAGGGCCAAGTCCCTTTACAAGAGGGGATAATCATGAAAGGCAAAAAGGGTGAGGCCATAAAAAATCTCTTCTCAAGACCTACTGGGCAAGAAAAGCTGAAACGTATGTGAAAGCATTCTGAGGAAGAATAAATTTAACATTTTTCAAATCATGACCCCCGGGGTGCGGAGGGGCCACAAAAGTGAATCAAAATTTCACATAGAAATAAATAGGAAAAAAACTTCTTGGAAATACTGGGCTAGAAAAGCTGAAACTTATGTGGAAGCTTTCTTGAGTAGTGTAAATGTAGATTTTAAATTGTTCAAATTATGACCCGAGTGGAAGGGTGGGGTCACAATATGTATTACAAGGGGAAATTCGGTAAAGAACAGCATGGTCAAAGCTACTCAGGTAAGCGATGTGGCCCATGGACCTCCTGTTATAAGATTGCATATTTCTTAATGTACATATAGATCATTATACTGATGAGTTTGGATATTTCCATTCTGAATAATTATTGCACATGTGTATATACATATTTGATACTCAAAAAAAATTGTTATGAAATTTGAGAGTGATTTTTAAAACCTGTGCTATTGATTAATTTTTGTAATTTACAATGAAACTGTTTATTCTTTGTTTCATAATTAAAAGTTGCTTGCTTTGCTCAAACATTAAAAAACCTAGACACTTCTTGATTCACATGTATATCAAATCGTAAATATTATAAAGTATTTATTTCAAGGTAGCATTATTTTTCCGAGAAGTTTATAAATATATTTTCACGGTTACTGGAAAATGCAACTTTCAAACGTAACAAATTGCGCAGTTGCTGAAATTTCACGTTATCTTATCAGTAAAATCCGAATGATGTCTCCGCTTTTCCCAGGTCATAAAATGTACACTATCTTTCCTGAGATATTTCATTTTATCAAATAAACTCTGCGATATGACTAAGTAAGTAGTCATATCGCAGAGTGTATTTGATAAAGTAAAATATGTCAGAAAGAATGATATCTTAAGGGCTTACTCGAGGACATTGTTGTGAATTTTAAATCAACCTTGACAATAACGCTAAAACATTGATCTTTACTACCAATCAAATATTCTATTTAGTGGCCATATACATTGCATTACTTTGATATGATTTCAATGTATCTTTGAGCTTGATTATTGTTCGTTTTCTCTATATTTCATACATGTTCATATAAAAGAAATCGTATCCAGTATATGCACCAGAGTACCTCATGCAAGCTCAGGTATCAAACTATATTCAATAGTTGTCTATATTAAGGATACGTTGTAGAATATTTTTGTTATTTACAAATTAAATATTCATACATGAGAAGAATTTATTTTTTTTTAAATTTAATTATAGGATGCAATTTTCACGTTGATCTGAAACAAAGTATATCGTTTTCCCGCGGTTTATGGTTTCTGGAGTAGTGATAACAATGTTTTATAGTAAAAGGGAGAGTAACATTTTAAAAGGTGAAAGCTTAGAATTGGTCTCATGTGTCTATGACTTTTAGTTTTAAGTTTATAGGCTTTATTAGTTCTTGTACGTGTAAAGACATAAAATGGCATTTAGGACAATAGCTCATTTAAGGGGTCAACGTACCTCTTTGTCTTTAATAGATTAAAGTTGTGTCTAAAAACATAGACATTATTGAAGCTTTGTTGTCACTGTAGTTTACAGTTTTGGAGGATTAGAGATAACAAGGTTTCTAGTAAGGTGTCCTTTGAGTTTGTTGCAAAGGTTTGAGTTTCAAAGAAATTTTTCTACGTTCCTATTGATTTTTGTAAAGGAGAGAAGAGAAAAAAATTAATTATTTATTCTTTAATGTAATTATTTATGCTTTACATTTCTTATAGCGAAAGTTGTTGCTACGAACACGAACTAAAGCTTGATTGTGACATTTTGACAAATAGATTATATGAATAATTTATATACTTTTCAAATGACCTTTACCTATGACTTTGACCTAGAATTCAAGGTTAAAGGTCTACAAAGATATCATGCAGTTGACTCAATGTCTACACGTCTTGTCGTTAAGAAATTTTTCTTACTTCTTCGTAAACATCAAAATTTTCAGAGGGCAGTAAGTGAAGACATAAGAGAAAGTTTCATACTTCTACAGTTTTGACTGAGTAGCAATAGCAAGGTTTGTAAAAGAGGATATAACACAGATTATACCAGTTAAGTTAATAGCTTATAAATTCTTTCCCAAGTATTAATTTTCCATCTTTAAATTAAGAAAAGTAACACAATTTCTCCTTCAAAAATGTCTTCGAATTTTGCATTTTTCAAATGTAATGGCAAAGGGATTGATACATGTACGTTGTTGACGTCAGTCATTGTGACATAAGCAACATGCACAGGTTATACGATAAAGATTATTATTATACCTCATATAATCACTACTGGAATAGAATCACATTGGCTTAGAGAGTCGGGTGACTTATATTTTCCCTGCAAGAAAACGTAGTGTTCCTCCCCTTTAGATTTCTTTGTTTCACTTTCCTGTTAAATGAACAAACCCGTAGAGTTCCGAATGACACAGACGACAACAAGCATGGCAAGGTTTCACTAGCTTGGTAGTGAGGATTCGATTATTATTGATTGAAAAGGTTAAAATTAACACAAAGGTTTTAAGGAACGAAAATGGTAGTAGAATGTTTTCTTGACTATTTGGCGGAGTGCTGTCATTTATGAAATTGCAACCCCTTTTGCTATTTATTCGGACAATAAAATTTATTTTTAAATTACAGAGATATTTCTTAATTTAGGGAGAAATTTCTTAATTTAGATAGATAGTTTATAAAAATAGAGATATCTCCAAACTTAAACAAATATATCTTATTTAAAAGAGAAAGAGATATTTTCTAACTAAACTAAGAGATATATCTCTTATACAGAGAGAGATATCTCTTTTTATAAGAGAGATATCTCTCATACTTAGAGAGATATCTCTTTGTAATTGAGAGAAATCTCTTTCGTTAAAAGAGGTATTCATGAAAGTTAAAGGGATATCTCTATCGCCTAGAGAGATATCTTTTTTACTTTTAGGAATATCTTTCCAAGTTAAAAAGATATATCTTAAAGTAAAACAGATATCTCTCTTACTTTATACTAAGAGATATATTTTAAATAAAAAGAGATATTCCCGAAAAGTGTACAAAAGAGATATCTCTGAAGCAAAAAAAAAATACCTCTTTTATTGCGAAGAAATAATATGATATAGAATATCATTAATACGTCGAAATTTAAAAACACTTTATTGTACTTCCGTGAATAAAAAGCTTACTTCAGGCAAAGGGAGAAGTCATTTCAAATAGAATTTAAATAAAAATAATGAAGAGAGATGAGATATCTCTTTGCAATAAAGAGATATCTCTTTTGCTTGAGAGATATCTCTTTTAGACATTTTTGAAATATATCTTCTTCACTTTGAGAGATATCTCGTAAGATAAACTAAGAGGGATATCTCTTTTACTTTAAGAGATATTTCTTTAACTTGGAAGGATATCTCCAAAAGTTAAAAAGATGTCTCTCTAGGTGTAGGATATAGCTCTCCATTAGGTTCAGAGATAGATATCTCTTTTCACGAAGGAGATATCTCTCAAATAGAAAGATGTACCTCTGTAAGTTTAAGAAACTAAAAAATATCTCTTTAGGTTGGCATATATTTCTATTTCTAAAGAGATATCTCTCTAAAATAAGATATATCTGTATTTTAAGATAAATTTAATTTTCCGAATAAATAGAAAAGGGGCTTGCCTTACGCGTGTAAGTTTAAACAAAGCGATGAAATTGAAATCCTTTTATGTCGGCGCAAGAAAAAAAAAACAGTAGAGTTTTTCAAGAAAAGTGCGCATACAGAACTTTCGATATGGGTTAAAACTTTTTTTAAAAGAGAAAAGTACATCGACATCGTGAAAGACTAAGAATTATATAAAATTAACGGAATTTCTAAAGCAGTTTCTGTAGATCTAAAAAGAAAAGGAATTACGAGGGATTGACAATCACCCTACTATTTCTGAGAAAGACCTTCAGAAATCGCACAGCGTCGACACTCCGGTATTTTATATTGATACCTAAATGGTTTACAGAGGGCAGTTTGGTTTGAAATAACTGTGAACCTATGTAGAAGAGGGAGAGAAAACCTGAGATCCATGACTAGAGATACATTTAAGATATCCAAAGATGATGTCGGTAGAAAGTATGTGTCTAAGTTAGTTGATGAGCTGGAGTAGAATCACAGAGCGGATGCAGCGGGTTGTGCTACATGTGTATGATTTACCTGGTAATGATTGATAAATATTAACTACAAGGGTTGACCAAAAGTAATGTCACAGTGTCCATCTCTTAGATATTAGCGTCATATTATCAAATATAATGTACCAAAAGATACATAAAAATACATGTAAATCTAATCAAAATTGAAAATTCCATTTAAATATTGTTTATTTGAATTAATTTTATAAACGGTTAAAACATTCAACATAATGGGTGTCGCCGCGTCACAACTTAAACGTATTTAAACAATTATGTATTATTAGAGGTTTTTAGTATTTTATAAAATAATATTGCATTTTTTATCAATCTTTCCAGAAAACAACTGGACAGTGTTTTCATTTTAAAAGTATGTATCTAAGTTTATTCCAAATAAGAATGATCTAGCAGATACCCCGAGATTCATTCGACAATGATGATTATATACGGTACGTAAACGCATCTGTAGGGAAAATCCACTAGCCAGCTTTAAGTCTGACATTCAAATGTGTGAAAACCTTCTAAAATTTAGCGGATTAATTATTCTTTTCGTGCGAGAAGTATCACAGTTTTAGATGTGTCATGAGCGACAAATAATGAAAATTTATGACCTTAAAGGATAGACATAACTCAAATCATACACCCATTTTATAAGTAATGGAAAGAAGAGGAAAACCCTAAGTACAGCCCTTGGATACCAACACAATTGCAAAACAAAGAAAATTTTAATTTATGAAACAGTAAAAAAAAATTTAGTGACCTAGTCAGTGTTTTTGCAGAGAACTTTGAACTTGATCCTCTTGATAGTGTTCAGTCAAATGTAGAGCTTTCATAAATGCACTATGTGAGTTTGATTAAAAGAAGACGGTGTCTCAAATCAGTTAGATGTGTCTAGTGGTAGAACTGTATGGTGCAGGCCAAATTTCTCCGGAAATTGTCAAGTCCAAATAAATATAAATTATCACAAGCAATGACCTTTTTTTTTAAATGATTGGACAAATTTAATATGACTTGTTGAATTTCATTGCTTTACTTGTGAATCTATTGTTACAAGACTGAATATTGTTTATTTTCCTGTCTATAAACATTTATTACCCTAGTATTGTGTTAAACATGTTATAATTAATTTTTTCACTTTTATGAAGCAAAGAATTTCGATCTTATTTAAATTGTAATATTTCTCAATTTATTTTATTATACTTTCATGTTAAATACTAAAATCTGATTGGTTAAGATGCAGTTAACAATCTGTTATGTTACCCCCAGCCTTAGCAACACACGTGACAACGAGTAACACAACATGGAAATTATGCGCGTACGGTTCACCGTAGAATTCTCAAAACGTTAGTTGCGCGTTTGAAGGAACCGGAATAAACTTGACGTCAATAAAAGCTTGCGTCCAATGTAGCTTACTTGAAAACCAAAAACGAATGACGAAACATGCTTGCGAGTGCAGAAATAACGAAACCTTAGATGATAAAGGACTCGTAGAGAATCAAATAAACAATAAAGAGGTCAGTAAATCTCTTTCGAAGTAGCGGGGAGTTTGAAAGCTTTCTAAACCACTGTGTAGAAGAGTCATTATCAAAATTTGCCAATATTTTGGTCACAAGCCGATAAAAAAGTATTTGAAGTAAAAATTATATAAATTTTCACATCACTATTTAGAATACATTATTCTGTAGTTGGCAGAATATTAATTTTATAGCTGTGTGATATATTTAAAGAAAAAATGCAGTGATAATAGTTCAAATAAGCACATTTTATGATGTCCTACACTCCTTTCCATTGAATTAACAAGTGTTTTATGGCCAAATGTTGTTAATTTTCTTTTCATTTTTTTCCTTGTATGCCTTAAACTATTCATAATAAATGCCATAAAAACACTAAAATTGTCTTAACTAAGCTCATCTTGTAAATATGAAGACTAAAATATGTGTCCCACGAGTTTTTGTCTCTCCTGTTACGCCATTGAAAATCTATAAAATAGAAATATTTATAACGAACTTTTCTGGGTTCCATACTGACCATTAGCCTAAGTTTCATTTGCATGATACTAGGTTGTTAATGTTATTTATTTAAATTTGATAAGTTTAAATAAAATGTCCAAAATATTATGCAGTAGAAAAAAATGACGTCCGTACTGTTATATTGAAAGAAAGCTTTAACAATGGAGTGAAACAATTTTAACTTCTTTTACAAAATAACTGAAACATTTTGTTTCAAACCTACTGCATCATCAGCTTGTATGGTAAGCAATAAGGAAAATAAATGACCAAATATAGAGCAATTTTCTACCCTGTTACGTGTTAATTTGTAACAGTAAAGACAATTTTTGTAACAGGAAAGACTAACATTATATAAAATGTGGATTTTAGACCTCTCTTATCATTAACTAAGAAATTTATTGCATGATTTTTATTAATGTTGAAGCAAGTAACACAAATACACCTTGAGTAAGGATTCATTGTTTCTAATTGTTAGTTGAAACATAAAAAGTGATTTTGTAACAGGAAAGACATAATATACTGTAACAGTACAGACAAATTTTCCTTAAATCAGAAAAAATGTGGACTTTTATTTATTTGTCAGATTTAATATTATTATCATTTTATTGTTTTGTAGTATTCATTCTATTTTTTATTCTTTTTTCAACTCTGAAAAGATAATTTTTGATATTAAAGGGCTTCTAAATATAATTCTGTAACAGGAAAGACGAGTATTGCTATAAAATAAACAATTTTTGAGAACTCTTTTTCTTATAAGCACAGTATAATTGTTGAATAGTCTTTGATGGAAAAAAATTCATCTAAAAAATAATTTTTTAGCCCTTTTACCCATAATATAAATTCAATATATGATTGTTTTGTTATTAATTCAGTGTAACAGGAAGGACACAATAAATTATCTTACTTAGCTATAGGCAGTATTTTTCCATCTCTAAACAAAGTTTCACTCAACTTAAGGGATTTGTTACTGCCCTGTTTAGGTTGGAATTTAGGCCCGATTCCTGAGGGTTTTGATTTGAACAAACTTTAATTGAAGATGAAGATGCATCCAAAGAAATACTCTAGTATTATTGATCATGGTTTTGCTACATGTAATGAGAAGATTTTTAAAGATTTTTTTTTTCATAATTATTTGCAGCCCCAATATAGCTCTAAATTAACCAATAGATGTCAAACCCTACACCAGTGATCATGATTTGAACAAATTAGAATGTACACTAAGTATAAATGCCTTTATTTAGATTTGACTGATCAAGGGTTTGCTGTTCCTGAAAAGAGATTTGTTGATATGTGTCCAACTAATATCCCAGTAATATTTTGATAATTCATAATGCAATACACTACCCTAAGGGGTCATGATTTGAACAAACTTTAATCTACACTATGTCATGAAGCTTTACATTTAAATTTTTATCTTTTCTGGTCTTTTTTAAATGACCCGTCAAAGAATTTTATTCTTTCTTACTTATCTATTGGAAGAGGGTGTGACCCATCATTTGAACAATTTAAATTTCCTTTTCATAAGATATTCTGTGCTAAATATAGTTAAAATGACCAAGATAAAAAAAAATGTGAGAAGTTTAAGAATACAATAACAAGTTAACACCAACAAACAAAACACAAATCTCAATCAGAAAAGCTCACCTGAGCATTTGGCTCAAATAAGCTATAGTAAACATCATGAGTTTTCATTTTCTTTTTTTCTTTTTGTTTGTTTGTTTGTTTGTTTGGTTTTGTTTTGTTCTGTTTTGTTGAAAATTGCCATGTGATATAATTTCCCAATCAGTGATAAAATGAAATTAAATTCCCAATTGTAATGATCTAGCTAGGACCCATTTCCAAATTGCAGTGAAAATTTTAAAGTTCATCCAACAACTTGCCAGAAACATAAACTTTTTTGAACTACCAGGTAATATTTTATATTTCTATATTTAGAAAAACAGTGAAAAAAAAGTTTTCTTCTAAAGAAAGGTAAAAAAGAAAATTATACAGGCAAAAGGGGGATGGCTCTCCAAATCCATGTTTTCTTTTAAATGGAGGTTAAATATTTTTTCAGACTCTATAAAGTGTCCTTCCTTTATGTTGTAAATGCCAATATTTGCATAGGCAAGCAATTTTTTTAATGTAAATCTTATTTTGTTACATTTTACATGTAATTCAGCAATTATTCTAAGTTATATCTAATTAACATGTAACATTGTTTTGTACTATTACAATACTGTGTATTTTAGAAAAGTCTCTCCTGTAACAGTCATACATATTCATTATTTTTATACCCTTTTTTTCCTATTTTAACTTTAACGTAAAGTTTTATCATTATTTGGGAACACCAGTGTAAATTTCCAGGATTAATTAAATTATGTGTTTAACAAAATGAAGAATTTGATGTAGATACACAGAAATTTCTCTCCTGTTGCATGTTCTGTTCTTTCCTGTTACACTTTTTAACTGAGAGACCAAAAAACCTTTCACGGTCATATTTTTCTTGAATTGTTTTAGTTACTCTATATCTTTATAATATATTAACAGATTTCAGACTGAAACTGATTCAATATTTAATTTCCCATCATTTCTAAACTAGAATTTAGGATTCTGTTACAGGAGAGACATGTCTATTGCAAAGTACTGTCTTTCCTGTTACGGGCCTGTCTTTCCTAATACATGCACTATAATTATGAAAATATGTGGTTTATATGTGATTGTAACAAGATTGGATCTACATGCATGCATAAAATACCATTTCTTTTCAAATGTGTGAATGTGGTTTTTATACTAACTTTAACGTCTGTAAAATGGTGAAAATATTGACCAAATGATGTTCAGATTTGAAAATTGTCTCTAAAGTCATTGTAAAATTATTTTGCTCCTGTTTTATTGAAAAATTATAACTGATTCTTTATTTGTCATGCTTTCACAAACTAGGCTGAACTAATTTTATAATTATTTTTCCACCTCTTAATAGTAAAACTTGCATTATTGTGTCTGTAACAGGAAGGACAAAATTTTAGCTGAAACCAGTATTTTGATTTCTTCTTACTCTGAAATCAAATAATCTCCAGGTGGGAGTTTAGTGTTTTTGTGTTCTTCAGATATGTGTTTTATAGTAACGATTAAAAAAAATTAATTCTAAATGCAAGGAATTTGTTGATTTTTCCAATATTTTTTTCTGCGGTTTTTGATAATGACTCAGAAACGGACTAGGGTAAAGTGCGTTACCCTAGTCCAAGATGGCGATAGGCAAATACGCTTCGATTATTCTGCACTAAGTTTCAAAGTTATACAGACTTACATTATAAGTTTTGTTGTTAAAAAAGAAATATTTTATTCAGAAGAGCACAGCGTTTGCGAAAAGTTGGCATGAGATGAGCTAATTAAAGCCAGATAGCGGGTACAAAATTTGAGCATGATTAGGGTAAAGTAAAATTTTGACTAGGGTAAAGATATTCTGAGATTTTTTAGTGACTAGGGTAAAGTAAGTGTAAAATGTCATTTTCCTTGTTTCAGGACCTAAAGGATCCTAATTTGAGGGATGTTTACTCCTTTAGTCACCTGATCCGACTTCTGGAATTCAAATTTCCAGGGGTCCGTGTTTTATATCCTGTCCATATATTTATATTGTTTGTAGTTTCCAGTAATAGCCCGTACGAAATTCAGAGACGTATTACGCCTGGATTTTTTGCAAATCCTGGCGTACAAGAGGCGTATTCTTAAAAATACGGTTCATTTTCAGGCGTACACGTATTTTTGCCAGAAATACGTCTCCTTTTTTCCAGGCGTAATTTCTAAATCCGGGCGTATTTTCTACTTAGTCTCTTTGGCACAAGGAATTTAAAACTTAGAAAATTTCAAAAGGCGTACTTTTGAAAATTCTGGTGGATTTTTCAACTTAGCCAAAAAAACTTAGTCAACTCATTCTCTTTTTTAAAAAGTATTGAGTTACATAAGAAACAATTTTATGATATTATATAACTGAAACAAAAAACAAAATATTGCATGATTATATACATTACAATATTGCATTTAGTTTGTAATTACCTAATTTTTTTTAGAACTTTGTCCCATGGACCTGAAATTTTGTCATTCCCATTTTTTTAAAAATTGATATTATTTTTCTTAACACAAATGATTTCTATAACTGTAAAGTAAATAGTGTATATTCTTTGAACTTCATGATTTGTTTAGTCAGGCTATAAACATACATGTTATTACATCATTTAAATGTTTTTCTTATAAAATGCTTTATATTTGGTATATTCAGATACTATTACATTACCATCAACCTTCACTTCCCTAGCCTAACCTGCTGGGATTGTGGTAATTACTTACAGATGTGTTGAGCATGTTTAGGAACGACTTATCTGTGATGTTGTAAACCTTTCTAAGAACAGCTTATCAATTTACATCCGGTTTGTGTGCAGTTCTATTTCCCACCCTAATTATCTTTAAAATAAGTGAATTCATATAGTGAATACACCTTGTTTATACATTGATGGAATTTTATTTTTATGTTGTGTAAACAAAACAGCATTTTTTCTTCAATTTACAAATTGTACTGAGTAGAACTTCCAGAAATCATAAAACTGTTTAGCTAACTAGGGGGTTGTAAACAACAGCATCTGCATCCAAGTATTTGCGCCAATTTTAAACCACTAGGCAGGTCATGCCAAGAACAATGAGATTAGAGAAAGCCACAACAAAGCACAGATGGAAGAAGATGTAGAAGAGGTAATTATTTTGAAAACATAGCTTAACATTGAAACTTTTTATCTATGAAAATAAAAGACAGCTGAATTTGCTTTTGTTGCAGAGCCAGATGTTAATGATTGAAAAATGGGTCAGTAGTATTTTGAATTACATAAATTATTTTCTAGTGTTTTTCTTTTTCCAGAAAATTATTTACATCTAAATCCTTATCACAGTTGAAAAATTGATTGAATGATGAAATGGTCATAAGAGGAGGAGAAAAGATATTGCAATATTAAGAGTTGACCAGCAGCATTAAGCTTTCCATATTTTATTGCAATAATGCCAGTGAACTGCAGCCATTGGAAGATAATGCATCAGGAAGAAGAAGACTGTTGGCAATGCCAGTTATAAAACATTCAAACTTCTTTTTGTGAATATTTCAATCTATGAAAATGTGATTGGGGAATGTGATGTGAAACGTGAATGACAGAATCGCTTGTGATTTGCATCTTTTATGCCAATTTAGGAGTAAAAAGAATGACAGGAGTACTCGGCATGATTCTCAAAACTGTGATTCACTGTGATTACTGGAATGTTTCAACTGTTTTACTATAAAACTCAGCCTTGGATGTTAAAATGCTGTGAAATGGTTAATATAATTCTAACATGTAACTGTGCTTTGAAATAGTAAATGTAAGATTATGATTTTTTAAATTTTAATGACAATCCTTTATTTGAATCTCATTCACATTTTATCACACTGAAAAATATTCAGAAAATAAAAGTGATGTATGCTAAGCTTAATTTGTCTATTAAATAATCTTTTTTAGTATATGTAGTCAAAAATCTTCGTACTGAAGTTGATTGTGCATTTATATTCATGCTATAGTTGTAGCTCCCATTGCAGTAATATGATTAATATTTAATTCAATTCTATTTAAAGCAGGCATATTTTTTGTACAGGCGTATTTTTTTTGTACGGGCGTATTCTTTAATACGGGCGTATTTATTTTGCAGGTGTATTTTTAAGGGTATGCTTGAAATCTAGGCGTAATTCTATTATTAAAATTTCCAGGCGTACTCATTTGCATATTTCGGCCAAAAATACGGGAGGATTACGCCTCGTGTACGCCCGTATTTTACATTATACGCCTGGTTTTATATATTCATTTTAATAGAGATTTCCACAAGATTAAAATACGCCTGGATTTTTTTGAAAATACGTGACTTAAATTTCGTACGGGAGATCACTGTCCGTTATCTTTACCTTTTCCATTGAGCATGAGACTCGACACACACTTTAAATCGTTTCTTTAATTATTACACAAAACACCATGAAACTGAAAAATTCTCATTTTGAAATAAACCGAGTGCATGCAATAGCGAAATACAACTTTTTGCAGTTAGTTTATAATCCTCTGTATATCTTGAAATAATATAACAAAATGAGTAGGAAAAACGGCGCTCTTTTTATTTAGACGCGGCGAAAAAAAATCAAACATCTACCGATCAATTAAAATATAGAGAAAAGGGGGAGAGGAAGATTTTATCAATTTTAATTTCTTTTCCTTTTTTTTTTTTTTTTTTTTTTTTTTTTGCACTGACGTGTGCATAATGGCAAGAAGTGGGGTGTTTGAGCATTCTTTCATTGGATTTAAGATCGACAAACGATGCAAAAATTAACACCGCTGTATCTACTATCGTAACTGGCAAAGCATTTATTCGAGAGAGAAAAATTTATACATCTCTAAATTCTGGCTTCTCAGTCTTAGAATTTAAGTGGCTTTTTTTAAAGGTGTTTCTTCACAAGTTGAAAGGCCAACTTTTTCCAAGTCCGTCTTCTTTCAGTACATGTTCCACATTTTTTTTGCATAAATTACTATGTTATTACTCATATAAATTTACTGTAACAAAAATAAGGTGGGACCAGTCTTTCATTGAACATTTTCAATAGTAAAAGTTATGTCAGACCCCCCTGCCCGCCCCCTGTTGCTACGTGCCTTAGGCACGAACTCTGTTAATCTCTGTTGAGATTCTGCTAGGCTAGATATTTGGACTGACGCCTACAGAATCTCTAGACACTTCTTCATAATTTATGTCTGGAAATTGAGCACCAACTTTGGCCGACTATAGCAAGAATTATTTACATAGGCAACACTACCGCTTGCTTCAATTTAGTCATTTGATTGTTTATTTGACTCTGTCACTATTATTTCCACATAACTTACTGTTTAGGCATGTAAATCCAAACACAAAAATATTCACTGACATCCGCATTCAAAACATGAATTTCGTAACGAAATTATTTACCTCCTCACATAAAAGAGTTCCTATAGTCTGTTTTCTTTAAGTGTGATTCTGAACAGTTGTCTACAGTGGGTATTAAACATCACATGTATTGAAAACAGACTATAGGAACTCTTTTATTTGAGAAGGTAAACAATTTCGTCACAGGAGCCATGTTTTGAATGCAGATGTCAGTTCTGTAGGCGTCAGTCCAAATATCTAGCCTAGCAGATTCTCAACAGAGATTAGAACTCTGTTAATGTGAAGTTTCATCTGGTGTTTAACTGCACACATCATTGAGCACGGACTTACAATACTGGTGAGTTGGTTTTGCTTTCTGGCACTTCTACTCTAATTTTTCTGGATTGTAATTTGATAAATTTTATAAATACACATTTTTTTATACTTCTCATCAGTATTAAGAATAAAATTTGACTCAACATGTTAGGATTTATGAATGAAACGCGTCCAAAAATTCGTAGTTTCAAAAATTTGCGGATTTATAAAGTAAATCTTCTTCCGTGTAAAATGCTATGGAAACATAGGTAAGACTCCAAAGTATGGTGATGAAGCCAAAGTCCGATAGTCTGCAGGAAACACCGATGCATGCATAGCTTGTCGCATATAAGTTATGTAGTCACTTATATATACAGACAAGATATTAAACCGAGAATTTGAGAAAACATTTACATTAAGTCTTTGTCCAAGTACCTATAAAAGTTACATAAAAGTATAATGTAAATATAATATATAAAATTATTATTATTATTTATATTTTATTTATCACATTCACTCATTAAGAACCATCCGAATAAAACACGCGTTTTTTAAAAATTGACTTCTACGACTTTATGACAACACATTTGTCAAACAACCCCACCCCCTAAAAAAAAACCCTGAAAATCATTACGTTTGTGGATATTGATGCATTTTTGCCCATCATAGTACATCGTCTAAAAATAATTTATTTATATCCATGTACTCAGCAGTTTTATTCAACTTATTTTCGAGAAACATGTACTTGAAACGATTAATTTTGCTTTCATGTTTTCTATGCATGCACTAGGGTACCAACGTTGAACTTTAGAATTTTTTGTGTACGCCTATAGCTACGCCCTAGAGAATATTTAATTTTTTTATTACATGTTTGAACACTATGTAATAATGAAACAGAAAAAATTACATGTTTACATACCATTCAACATTTGAGTTATATTATGTATGCAAACTGTGTTTTAAAAAAACCAATCGGTTTATGTTTTCTTTGTGGAAGCAGAAATTTTAATATTTTCCAGATATCCTTTCTCAACTTTATTAATTGTATTTTGCATTTGTTTTGTGTAAAGTTAGTTTGTATAATAAATAACTTTACCCTGGTCTCGAAACTTTACCCTAATCGCAAAGAAACACTTCATAGACTTTACCCTAATCTACGGTAATATTTGTGACGCGTTTTCTGGTTAATTTCGCAGAGTTGAATGTTTTCTCTTTCTGAGCAAGGAAAGTTGATGCTTCAAAACAAAATGATGCTAAACAAAGTAGGGGTTTTCATTAGAATTCGCCGATATTTATTCATGGATATTTGAAGCGTATTTACCTATCGCCATCTTGGACTAGGGTAACGCACTTTACCCTAGTCCGTTTCTACACAGTGTAAACGTGAACGAAAAGGCGATCGACGATTTGTATTGCTGACATAGTAAATCAAGAAGACATTCAGTATAAAATAAATGGTGCCTGTTTTGGAGGGTAACAGTTGAAATTGACACTCCTCGGAAAACCAATGTCAACCTCCGCTGACGCGTCGGTTGACAATGGTTTTCCTTGGGGTGTCAATTTCCACTGTTACCCTCAAAAACAGGCACCATTTATATAATGTCGCCCCGAACGTAGCCGGGCGACAAATTGCGATTGTACGCATGTTTTTGTTCTACGGGCTGTTTCTCGGAGATGGCTGGGACAATCTTCCTGAAAGAATGCATATTAAATTAAAATATCTTCAATTAAGGTAGATTACGACGGAATATAGCAAGTGATCTAATGCATAAGGATGTAAGAGTCTTCATTAGTCATGAGCCAATTAAATTGATTATCATAAGATTGAGACTGAACAATTTTACATTTAGTTTTACAAACATTTATGAGTTTAAGTCTTTGTACATTAAGATGAGGACAGACAAGGAAGAAATGAATTTCATCCTAAATATAACGTACTGTACAGAATTGATGTCTGTTTTAAATAAAACTAGAGGTACTGTGAGCAATGAGCTCACTAAATGATACCCCCCGCCTCCCATAATGTCGATGTGTTGCTTTATATTGTTTTACGGTAATGTGTAAAATGGAATAACTCGTCCTATCAAATATTATCCAGAAGCTTGTATTATGTGACGTCATAGGTAAACAAAAGATGGCAATGTCCATGTTTCGCTCTGGGAAACCTAAAATACGTGTCGAATAAAAAAAGTAAAATAGGAGGTGCACAATGGCAATATGTAATAAAGATTCTGTGAAAGTTTCATTAAATTTCACTCAGTAGTATAGGAGGAGTTGCGGATAAGAGAAAAAGCATAACAGACGGACGGACGGACAGAAGGACGGACGGACCGACGTACAGACGGACGGACGGAAATCCCGATCTCTATATACCCTCCCGCTTTTCAAGCGGGGGGTATAATAATTCAAATAGTTATAGGATATCTTGCAGGCTAAATAATAAATCTTATGAATGCTGCTTCAACGGACAGTCACTGTATCTGGTAATATTTGTCCACTACGAGTATTCAATGCAAACTATGAAAACGATATCTTTAATCATATTCTTAGCTTGGAGAACATATAGAGACAAATAAGCATCAACTATTTTCGTCGGATGTGATGCCATGCATTAAATATGACCTCAAAATATTGTAAATTCAAAATTTCAAGAAAGTTATATGTTTATTCAATAGATAAAAAATCGAGCACACGTCTGCACGTACTCTATTTTGTAATAATATTTTAACATTATGTGTAGATTGATAAAATGATATAATTATTTGCATATTGTCCTCATTCACTTAAAGATAACACACACGCTCATTAGATAGTGCTGTCACAGACACAATTTGTTTTCCCCAATCAAGTTTTGATTTATTTGGTAAATTCAGATTCATGTTATAATTTATACAATCACATACATTCTATGAAGTTGCTCTTTGAGCTCATTTAAAAAAGCATTCATAAAGAATTACAAACTGCAAGTTTCTTTTTGTTTATTCTGAGAAAAAAGATAGGATGAAGTTTTAAATTTTTATTTTCAAAATTTTTTTTTTCAAAATAATCTATTTCGGAGAATGAAAATCAGGCACGTAGCTACGGTTTTCAAAGAGTGTCACTAGTTCTTAGAAAAGCACACACTCAAAAAAAGAGCAAAGCATTGTCTAGACTTGCACTACAGGCCTGCAAATAGTGCTATTATTTATGATTTATTTTATTTAAATCCGACATCGATGCAATGTAATAATTATATTAAAAGATCTGATATAACAAGTCGTTTGACTTTTGCTGAATTTCCTCTTTGGTTAATTCTTGTAGTCTTCGCGAAGTCTTTATGTATGTTATATAGCACTAATTTCTGCATTATTTAATTTTAGCGGCTTAATTTTTACACATTATTTAAGTACGACATTTAGGAATTCAACTTGGATATATCAAAGTGTATAAGTCGTCTTAAACATATCAGAAAAGTATTATTCATCAGAGATAGTCGTCATAATTAAATCGCCAAACCTTGAAGTATTTGTATTTGACAACATTTTTATATCATAATATCGCGTTCTAAATCACCAACACAAGGCTGTTATACGTTCCGTAGAAACAAGATATTTTAATCATATCAATATAGCATTGTCGAGATGAAAAAATAAATATATAGTGATATCGATATTGATAAGGGAATATTTGCGAGAAAGAAGTCGGAAAAAAAGTATTTTTGTATTAACTTTGCGGGGCGGGAATTCTAATAAATGTTCAATTCACTCGGGATTCAGTAAAAGCTTATTTGCCATGTATCTGACAGCGTGTAGGCTAAATCAAATTAAAAAAAAATATTTTGATAAAAGGAAATGGAAACACACTGACAGATCAGATTGAACCGATTTCAACTTTTAAAAAGGGGGAGACAAGAATATCTTTGTGCCTCTCATCCAGCTTTAAAAAAACGAGTACAGCAGAGATCCACTAATATATCCACAAAGTTAAAAAAAAATCTCACAGTTGAATTATAAATTCTCTGTTGTTTTTCTTGTTTTATGTTTAATTTGGCTGACACTACACTTTCCTCCTTTAAACTCTTTGACTACTCTTGAACAGATTGGCTGAAATCACAAATTATTTTAAACAATTAAAAGTTACATATAATGTACTGATAGTTATTTCATTCTATATTTTCTATCAGGGCTATTTTTTTTATCTGATAAATTCTATCATGGTTCACTGTTTTTATTTTTGGAATTCAGTAGGGGGTGGGGGGTGGGTGGGTTCAAAACTGTGGAGATTCGCGGTCATGAGTCAGATCGTACATGTATACCACAGAGTGAAACATCATCAACTATTGACAAAGAACATAGCCAGTGTTACTTTTATACTTCTGTTACTTAAGTTAACGAGTTTAAGGAGATGATTGACTCGTTATAATAACTCGTTTTAACGAGATTAATAACTCGTTATAACGAGATAATTAAGTTGTTATAACGAATTAGTATCTCGTTATTACGAGATAAATAAGTCTTATAACGAGTAACAAACTCGTTAAAACGAGATAAAAAACTCGTTATAACGAGATGCTAAGTAGTTATTACTAATTCGTAATAACGAGTGTAATTTTTTTAATCTTCTCAGAAATGAGCCTATCCTGCTATCGGAAAAGGAACATGTTTCATGATGTTTCTCTATTTGCTTGCAATCAGCCATACTTTTAGTGTGCTAAATGATTTTTATTTAATATGATTTGGTCACTTTTATTCATTTTGAGGATTGCTTGATCCGTATAATAAACAATTTATTGCATGAATGTACAGAAAATATTAAAATTATTTCACCCATGAAAAGTCAAACTTCCCGAGAGCTTTCTTCATTTTTCCGAACATTTATGCAATGAATTTACATTTTTTAAAATCAAATGACGCGTTACAAAGGGAATAAAATTATTGAATAATGAAAATGAAACTGGTAAGGATTATTTCTCTGTAGTGGTTTTTATTATTTCTCTTTCGTAAATATATAATATCTAAATACTTTTTATATATACTTTTTTTAGTAAAAGGTTACTATGCCAATCCTTGGAGAGAATTCACATGTATGAAAGATGAGGATAAAGAAAAAATGGTTGATGTAAGTGATTTTCTTTTGGTACTTTGTGATTGAAAACGATAATATTCCTTACAAATAAAGATACTAGCGGGTACTTTGAAAATGTTCTCCCAAGCCTCTTTCTTTACAGTGTACTTCTCACCTAGATATTAACAGTGATGATTAAGAAACTCAAAGAGTACTAAGCAAAAGTATATTCAAGAAGTGGTGTGAATCAGAAATCTACTAAAAAACTAAAATTAGAAAACTACGAAAACTCCTGAGAATTTTGAAAATTCGAAATCGCAAGATTTAACCAAAATTATCAGCTCAAATAAACTGATACAGAAATCATTCCCCACAATAAATTAAACTTCAAGCTTTATGATATCACTGACAGCAATTTTTACAATAAGTATTTAGCTCGAATAGCTACTAACTTTATCCTTGGTCATTTGCTAAATTATTTTGTTAAAAGACATTCTGTTTGTATTCACTCAGCTATGTTAAGGACCTTTATGGAAAATGTGACCTTTGCACCGTTTTAATATGTATTACTTCTTTTTAAAAATTGTAACAAGGCAACTTAATACTTGTAGAAAATGTAATATAGCTATCAATAATGCATAGGACTGGGCCGTCGTCATTACCATTTATATTGCACGTATCAGCTGTTTGTCACGTGACTTTTATAAAAATAGAATTGTTAAGCTGAATGTAGGAAATGGGGATAGTGCAAGGGCATACGCTTGTTTTTCAAGAAAAAAAAAATTGATACACATTTAAAGAGGTTTATATCCTCTACCCAAAAAGTGCTGGGAGCTTGTCAGTGCTGTTTGCGAAGTACTTAAAATTTTGCCGTAAATGCCTATAATAGCTAAAAATTTCCACTACCCTTAAATTCTGTTATAAATAAAGTTTATGTTCCGTCGGCCAGGATCAGCTCCCAGCACTTTTCAAAATATACACTATATAAGCAATAAATATTCCAAATTTCAGCTCAAACAAAATAGTCTATGCCCTTGCACTTTTGATGTAAATTATTAATACGCTCATCGTTTTAGCGATATTCTCTACATTCCATTTTATCCAGTAATGTGCATGCTTCAATGTAGTTTTATAGATAAATTCATATTCTATACACATTGTATTTAATAAATTATTTTCTTTTAGTTTTAATGATAAGGTTTAAAAATTAGCAATGGTATCATATTTATTTAAGCATTCTTGTAATTATTAAAACAGTGAATTTAGCCCTCTTGATCACTTGTGCTGCGTCATGTCAAGGTTGAAATTTCATATTTGATAAAGGCTTTCTTCTATTGTGACTGTAAATATATAGTATTGCAATTTTACAAGATTTTATAAATAATCGATAAATAAATAAATTTAAGTAGTTATTTACGCATGATCATGTCGTTAATTAATTTTTGTGGCTTGTTAAATTTCAATGATGTCACAATTAAACTTCCAATACGGTATGTAAGGAATGTGAAAAATGACCTTCCTTAACATAGCTGAACACAAGCTGACAGCTTGAATTTCTTCATAAAGTCACATATAGCTCTAGTTCCAGTTACTGATACTTAAATATTTAGTTGATATTTTTGGTTTCAGATAACTGATTTCTAGCAGAAAAAGTTATCATTCGCAGTCCACAAAGACACTAAATTTTTAAATATATTGTTGATTGGACAAGCTGCATATAAATCCTCATTCATCAATTCATGTTGCACTGCATTTTGCAACGTTGGCAGAATGGTTAAACCTGCTGGTGTAAGAGAGGCTCAGACGGGAAGTGTAACTGATAGGGCAAGTTTAACAAATTACACCAAAAATACTTTCTTGCACGTTCTATTTTGCTTTTTAGGCACTTCTGAATTAAGTCAGTATAATTATGTAGTGAAATTTAAATAAATAAACATTCTGCACATCACTTGCATGTTACTTGAAAGACATCAAAATACATAATCGACAGATTTGTAGTTAGATATGTTAGTAACCCTCTGTGTATCTTATCCAGGCAAATATATGTGTATGCGCTTATAAACTGCATATTGAACTCACAATCGAGTGTGGTAACGAAAACGATATCGCCTTGAGCTATATCAATTAAATGCATGGTTAAACATGGGATATAGAGAGATTTCATCTTTAAAGACATAAAAATATATTAAAAAAAATAAAATCTGATTTTATTTATTTCGAAAATCAAAAAATGAAGGGGGAATTTTATTATACATAATTTAATCTGACATTAGGAAAAATCTTTTAAATGTTCTTAAAATGACCATTGAAACAGGCATGTAACAATTATGAAGAATCTTACTCAGGTAGTGAAGATTCCATTGTGTTGATACTTCAAATAATACTCCACATAGGTAGGGTAAAATACATACATCAATAAAATTTCCTCATGGATATATTTATATAAATAGTTTGAAGATAATATATATATAAATTGTTCTTCTCAAGAATTTTACTAAATTACATAAACTCATAGTAAAAATACATAATGGATTAAAAATATCAAACCTGTTTAAATTTGACCCACGTAATTTCAGCAAAACATTATATAAAGAAACTTTCCATTGTACATTTCAATTCTACCTGCATTAATCAGAAATCAAATTAAGTGTGCAAGAAAAAGAACCTTTAAATTTTTACGGACACGGACCACGAACACATCAGAGGTGGAATCAGGTGCCATGGAGAAGTGATGACCACCTAGGGATACAATCGACGTGTGTAATTGTCATGATCAAATTGAACTTGAAAAAAATCGTCAATCCAGTGTATAAATAATATTCTAACAATACGTTAACTTTAAACTATAATCGACACAATCATAATCAGGCCGTAACAATTCTTGGCTTTAGACTATTTAATTATTGGTTTTTACAGACATAGTCATACCATATAAAAGGAAATCTTTGCAAACATAAAGCCATGTATAAGAAATTTTCATGTATAAATTTACGCTTATTAATCCATGGGATAACGTCAACAAAGTGCAATAGTTATTATTTTTGCACACTGCTTTGTGCTGTCCGGGTATACTCATTCTCTACGTTTAAGTACTGATTAAAAATGCATTTCTATTTTCTACTTTTGCTAATTCATATCTGGCCAGTTTAGTTTCTAAACATAAATGACTTGAATATGATGCATGGTTGAAAATATTTCTTCTCCATCGATAAATTGAATTTTTGTGTTCTATTCAAATCTTTTTTTTTTTTAATTTTCAATTTTATCGGGCTACAAGGTATTTGCCCAATTTTGTAATTGAAGCATGTTAAAATGATAAAAATTACGTATTTTCATTAACTTTATTTAATTTTCTAGAAAGTATGATTCCGAATGAATTAGTCTTGGTGGTTTTTTTTAGCTTACTAATATATTTCAGGATAAAAAAAAGTTTTTTAGCGAGAGAAAAAAAACGACAATGCACCATATTTGAATACATGTACCTTGTTTGGGGCAAAAATATGACAAAATGTGTTTTTATAATGGTTATATAAACAAAAAGATAGTTATCAAGATGTTTTTTAATGATAAAATATATATTGCTAATAACATTTTTTTAAACTTGCTGCAAGGGTTTCCCTTTCAAATTTGGTTAAAAATAGCATAAATTTCATAACTAGTTATAAAAGCAAAGGCATGGTTTACAAAGACCCTGCTATAGACTAATGAAAAAGGTTTTCTGTAATCAGTCTTCCTCTCCTTTCTCAATCCAAACATTACATAAAGCATCAGGATTAGAGAACTGACAATGGAAAGAGAACTGTATAAACTAAAAGAAGTAATGCAAAACAAAACAAAATATTACTTAGGCAAAACCGAACGAAATTTAACACATATTGAAATTAAAACAACCGAATGAATTGCAAAATCAGCAGACACCTCTTAAAAACAATACGAGGGTCATTCAAAAATATGTAGACAATGTTCGTCATATATTTATTACAATATTATAGATCAACACATTTTCGAAAACAAATACTTTTTTTTATCGAAGAAGGACGTGGAGATAACGAACAGTATTCAATCTCAAATTCCATTAAACAATATACAATATAAGAGCAGAGCAAACACGGACCTCCGAAACATCAGGGGTGGGATCAGGTGCCATGGAAGAGTGAGCATCCTCCTGCCGACCGGTCACACCCGCCGTATGCTCGTTGTCATGATCAGGAAATAACGGAAAAAATCCGTCGTCAATTCAGTGTATAAATAATGGACTAACAATTGGTATGAAAAACGTCAGTAAGCATTTGACTCAATGATAAATTGTATTTCCTGGCAAGGTCATTGTATCGACCATAGAACTTACGAAATGATGACTTTAAACGAGACTGCTGATATTCTTGTTTCATCAACTTGCTTGTCAATAATTTACCTCGTTTAAGAAATTGTTTATACGTAGAGCATGCTCTTGCCTATCGAATCAACTGAGATATATATACTCCGTATGCAGGTGATGAAGGTATATTGCTGCATAAGTAAGGAATATTGACGATAGAAAAGTAAAGTCATCACATTTATCATATAGCTTAATTGTTAGATTACCATTTGTGTGTTTTTCAAGTAAAATATCCAAGTATGAAGCAGAAGTGTCGGACTCTGTGGTATCTTTTATCTCAAGCTCATCAGGGTATATCGTATCGACTTAGGAATGGAAATTATCATTATTAATTGACAACTCGTCGTCGATATATCTAAATGTCGAGTTGAAGGCCACAGCAAGCCTTTTTCTTCTTTTCATGCATAAGATAGATTTTGCATAAATTCTGCTTCATATGAATGTAAAAATAAGTCTGCTAATAACGGAGCGCTATTTGTACCCATGGAAATTCCAATAGATTGTTGGAATACCTGGTCTCCAAAAACCACATAGATATTGTCAATCAGAAACTCAAGCATCTTCTTGATGTCAACTTCAGAGTACTTGAAGTGAGAAGTTTTATTCCATTTGATTAAATAGAACTCATGTTAGCCAATTTTTAAAACAACATGTTTTGTTACCACGGAGCACGGTTAACCAACATTGTATATAACGTCAAAAACAACGTTGAGAAAGTTCAATTTTTTCATTCATACAGTTCTGCACAGTGGGGTGCACTTCACATTTATCAACGTTTCTTACTCTATTGACAAGACTTTTAACTATAATTTGTTATCTTGCAGAGCATTCATCGTCTAATTCAAACTCGCTATCACAAAAAAAAATATTTTCCATTTCATACCAATACAAAGCTTATTTTCCATACATTTTCTGGTTAATATAGCATTTTATAAGTTTGTTTTAAAAGTTTCTTGAATGCAAAGCCCCGTGACGTCTTCCAGCGTCATGTTATTTTGCCTTTTTTAATCAAGTCCATATGTATCTAGAAACTAATATTTTTAAAAAGGAGTGATATCATACATCACCCGATAGCATCTCAAGTACTACAGCAAGACTTTGTTTAAATATGTAAATTTTATTTCGTTTCAGCTGCATTTATTAGAGGTATGGGTATAGATATTATAAAGTGAAAATTAGTAAATTACTCAATTTTGACGTTGCTCCGTGAACACATTTTTGCTGCTCTAAATCTTTGATCATTTTTTTTTAAATACGAAGATAAATTAATTTTTTTATTCAAAAATAAAATTTGTGTACCAAATTTGGATGTAATATGACGTCAATTAAAAGAGATAAGACAAAAGTGTACGAACTTTTTAAGACCTTGAGTTCGTATTTCACCAATAGCTTTAATTAAAACCGACAGATGCTTAACTTACTGTAGATAGTACAAAACAGTCATTTTCGGAATTAATGCTGACTGACGCTGGTGTCGTTTATATCCTTTTCTGCCCTAATGAATTCGTGAAAATTCGTTGGCATCTTTTAAAAATATTTTCTTAAGAACTACTTGGCAAGGTAAGATGAAACTTCTATGAAAGCTTCTTTACACACTTTAAATTTAAATTTGTTCATATCATATCAACGAGAGGTAGGGGAGGGTCAAAATAGAGGGCCGAAGTTCTACATAGGAATACCGGTATATAGAAAATGTTTCAAAAATTTATAAAAATCTTTTTCTCTAGAGCCATGCATGTCATATCATAAAAGAAATATCATGAGGTAGTGCAGATTAAAGTTTGTTCCAATTACGTTCCTGCAGGTAGGGCTACTACAGCGGAGTAAAGTTTTACTTAGTTTAATATAGGAGAAATTGTAGGGATTTGAGTAAAAAGACTCATAAGTAAAATGCCTTATATAATGGAATGAACTTACGATCCCCTGCTTACTAAAGGGTGAATTTGAAAAAGTCAGGCATCAGAAGCTAGCAGCTGCAGATGTTGATTGCTAAAACAGCAATAACAAAGGTATTACATAATGTACCTTGATGTAAGGTAACTTCCTGTTCTCAGCCACAATCGAGGACCTGCTTGTTGCTTTGCAATTAATTTTGTCTATTCGTATATATACTTTTCTATTTTAGTTTGACGTAGAGCATCCAATTAAAGAGGATGATCCATATTATCGGGAAGAGGCCACACTAAATGATAAAATGCATTGTGTTGTATACGTAGCAAACAGTTCTAATCCTATGGGAGGTTTAGCTGATGACGTTGCGAAGGAACAAATCATGAAAATTCAAAAAACCATCACACCTTTATGTAAGTTTAACAAGATATGTGATAACCATTAAAGTAAGAAATTATCTACGTATACGGTTGTGAATTTGATTCATCTCATTAAAAATGTTACATTTTTTGAAAGTGCCCATAAAATGGGAATATATTTTCCCGAAATGACAATAAAACCTTTTTTTTTTAATTTTTGTTATTGAAAATTAACAACTTAAGCATGTTCTATCGGAAAAGCCATTGAAGGTGCTGAATAAAATGTCCATATACTTTTTTTTATTAAATAGACACTAGTTTAATTTTGATTTAAGGAATTTTTAGAATTATATACTCCATTTTCATTATATCGCGGCTTTCATTGAATCCCGGTATATTGCAAAAATGTGGATACCTAACCTATATTCTTTTTGTTGATGGATATTTTGTATGTTGTCTGAATGTTTACTTTTTGATAATTAAGAAATATGGAACATCAGTCTGGAAAGAAAATATTCAATTTGACAGATTTCCAGTCATGTTTTATTATATAACCATAAAAATTATAACCTACATGTTGCAAAAATTATAATAAAGTTCATTTTTTAAAAGCGTTTAGATTCTACAATTTTAAAATTTTTCATCTAGAATTACATTGTAAATTCAAACTTGCAAAAAATTGGTTCATATCAAAATCAATCCTTTGGATACAATGCAAATGAAAAATTATACAATACAAATGGAAAATATAGAATACAAATAAAAATTATACAATACAAATGAAAAATATAGAATACAAATAAA
>NW_026938245.1:0-11607 GCF_032062105.1 Saccostrea cuccullata
AAATTTAATAAATGATAATTGATAATTGGCAGATAGTCAGATTTAATTTGTGGGGTTTGGATGTAAAATGTGCACAGGAAAGGTTTTAGAAAGTTAATAGAAATGGTACTTTTCAAAACGAAAATATATCAACATGCATTTTAAAGGTTGCACACACATAATATACTAAGTGTTGTAAAGTTCGACCTTAATGCCGCACGCCATTGAAGACTGAAGTGTCCATTCTGGTATATGATATTTACTGCTCGAAAAGATAGTGATACACAAAATCAGTTTATGTATTATTTAAAAAAAACGAAAGAAAACTTATAATTCCATTTTTATTAATATTTCTGAAGTCAAACTTTAGTAATTCGATCTATTCAGTCGAAGCTCGGAGTTGTCAACGGCTTCGTCTTCGATATCCTCTCCCATTTTCAGGGTTTATTTTTTTTTGCTTATTTCTTTTCGGTAGATGTTAATACAGATTGGCAGTCCATAGTCAAAGTTATATGTCACCAGTGTCAAAAATTAGTTTAATTTAGTCGTGTATTCTTTTTATTTGAAGTAAAAATCTATTTGGTAGATTTTTGTTACGAAACGCTTTACGAGGCCTAATTACCCATTGATACCTATGACATTTCAGTACCACGTGACCCTATCTAATTAGTGGAGATTTTAAATCCGAGGATCTTATTACTGACGTTTCATGGTTTAAATACAGCAGTTTTAAACATTTTTTTTTAATCAATTATAACTATATGTTTCGAGAATTTAATAGTGTTTGATTATTAAAAGAATTAGATCAGTGATAAGAACCGTTTAAGTCTATTGGAAAATAAATATCAATAAATGTTTGAAGGTGATTGTGGCCATATTTAGGCGTATTGATCTCCTTTACAAGAAGAGATTCATATATAAAGATTTATAGTTTGAACTGTTCGTGGATTGCGCTAAAAGAAAACGTATTAGTCTGTTGAAAATTAAATGTCGGTATACGTTTAGAAATAATAAAAAAATAATGATTCACAGGCCACATTGTGAGATTTCAAAGCAAAAGTTATGCTATTATTTGCACATAGCAGAAATCTCTAATTTTCTGTTATACCAGTACAAAAGATTTATTAATTTATGTACTTTCAACTGGTAGTAGGAAGCAGTTATTGGAAACAATAACAATTTTGTATCATTAGGATTGGATTAAAAACCAACAGATGATTACTCCTTTTATGATACTATTTGTTTTAAGTAAAATAAAATAATAATGGATTTGATGAACGTTTAAAAATATTTCTTAGTTGGAATTCAATTCCGTGGATACATTTGCTCGCAAATTTAATTGCTTTAGAAATAAATATAGTTGCAAAATTCATCTTTAAAGAAAATTGGAAAGAAAAACTCTTACGTTCATCAATCCACATAATACTTTTCCACATAAATAATTCCATACAAATTTAAAAGTTCTCTAAGGATTTTCATTTACAAGCAAACTTGAATTTTATATTATAATTACACTGGTCTGTCTTTTTCAGGTGAATATGACATAGGTATTACTTCTGGACATGTTTTAATTTCTTTAAAATATATTATACTCTAAACTTTGAAACATGTTTTTGTCTCTGTATTGCATTTTACAATAATTTTTTTTTTATTTTGATATTATAATGGTATTTAATCCTCGCCATCTACATGCATTTTTCTTTTATCTGATATGAAAGAAAATCAAATATTTATTTGAATTAATGTATATTTATATGAATCGCACGGAACTTAAATTTTCAACTACATTCGAATGAATTAATAATATTATCATTACGCTTTTTCCTCTATATTTTCAACTTCTTGTGATTATTATGACGATGAACAGTAATGTTCCATTTAACTTTAAATTTATTCACTGAACAGGCATTTATTCTTTTTTCCTCATTTTTTTATCTTCTTGGTTTTTCATTTTTTGGGTACTCCGATCCTCTGATAGGAAGGATAACTCTTTGATTCATAATCAAATTTAAAAAATCTCAAAATGAAGCTTGAAAATTTATTCCTTTCATGCAACAATTTTCAATTTAATTCTCTCAATGTGCTATAATGTTCTTTGAACTTCTGAGAAAGGTTTTATAAAAAGTCGAAATTTTTACCCCATAAAAGTATCTTAAGATTACCTATTTAATAAAATTTATGTTAATTTCATCTAACCATAGATATCAATGTTTATCAACATGATATGAAATTAGAAGTAATTTATGATGTTTTGCAATGATAGGAAAATCGTTATACACTGATCGAATTCAATAAAAGTACCGTATTTGTATAAAATTTGTGCAATTTCTTCAAAAGACTGGATACATATGATTTTTAAACATGGTTGTTGATCAAATGCATAGAAGGTGTTTTAATTCGTATTTCTTGAAAAATTATTTGATATTTACTAATTTTCCTAATATAAAATGATGAATTTTAAAGTTGAAGTTTTAAGAACTATCGTGTGTAAAAACACGTTACTCTGAGAATTCAGAGACATTTTTGTGATCATTTTCAATATGTCAATGCCTGGTTTTTAGATCCTGAGGATCGAGGTACCTAGAATTATTATTTTTTTTAAAGTAATTTATAATGAAAGTATGTGTAATCCAACGATATTGACTCGTTATATGTCATAAAATTTCCCTTGATTTTTTCCCCTTTTCATTTTTAGCCGGGCTTATTGATCAAAGAGCAATTGCCGGCTTATGTGATCCTGTTCAAGGCAGGATGTTGACCCCATAGTCGCCATTTTAAAGTTACGTGCAAAAATATAGTTCTTACTCTCAACGCTTTTGAGATAATACAAACGCTAAATAAAGCAACAAAAATAAAACGGAAGTTTTATCTATATAAAATAAATATTAGTAGTAATGACTTTGAATACTTCATAAGTCAAAGAACATAGTTCATTAGCGTAAGGATTTTTGATACTCAGTGTTACCGTAGTTCTCTACACATACGAGGTAAAGCAGGAGAGGGAACCAGACTGGCCTGTTTGTTTACATTCAGCTGCAGTACCAGATTAATTCTGATTCTGACAAAATCGGACCGTGGTATTAGGATTGAAAAACTCACTGTCAGTGTCTTATCATTTATATTGATAGTTTTAAAATAATTTTTTCATCAGAATATAAACGTGATTCATGTAAGAAATCCATTCTACTCTGTAAATGAGCCCGGCTCTCTGTACTTTTGAGTACTTTGATTAATGTTATAGTGTTCAAAAACTGTAATCTGTTAATTGATTTAGTGCTAGTCATCATGTTGGTCAATTGTTTATCCTTTACATTTATAATATTTTATCACAATTTCTACTTTGGTTGCAAAATTAAAGAGTTCACTTTCCGTCTAATTTAGTTGTCAAGATATATGGAGCATCAGATTTTCTCTTTCGGGTTTCTAAGATAAGGGAATAACTTTTTATCAGATTTCTCCTTTAATTACAAATATAAGGGGTCTTTTTAAAGTATTTCTAGTGACAAGTTGTCATGATAAAAGGAGTCTATGTTGCATTCAATTTTCTCTTTGCGTTTCCAACACTAGGGTTCTGTTATTATCATACATGGATTTCTTTAGTCGCCATGTTTATTTGTCTCCCCCTTTTTATTAGGATTTCTCTTTTAGATGCCAAGATAATGAGCCTATTTCAATCCAATTTTCTCTATTCGTTTCCATCATAAGGTGGTCAATTTTTATCTAACCTTTGTTCTTTTAGTTGCCAAAAAAACATCTCCACTTTTTATCAGACCTCTGATTGTTTTTTATAGTTGCCAAGATAAAGGATGACATGTGGGAACAGCTAGAGTGCGTGTCGGACTATGGTTTGTCCGCGGATGATTCTGACCTCTCAAGACGGCAAAGTGCCCGGTAGTATTATTACGCATTGGATGCATTGTATTCGTTAAAGATTCTTCCTTTACTTTTTCCCATTTCATTAAACGAATGTTATTCCTTTAAATTAATTGATGACTGTTTTAAATATTTGATTGTAAAGAGAGGAATGCCTAAAATATTAAAGATCTACATCTAAGCTAGTGCAAAATCAAATATATTTGAGAAGAAAAATTGTTGATGTCATGCGTGGTTCTTTTTTTTTCAGGAAGGCATCGTTGCGAAGAAATTCTCGATTTTCCAATCCGACAGACATCAAACGTAGACTCTCACAGTTAAATGCCATAGCAGAAAGAAGTCTAAATTTGATGAAGACCATGAACAATGCCGAGTCACAGCGAAGCTTTTCGAGGTCGAATTCGAAAAGACGCTTGTCCAGACAGGACAAAATGAACCCGCTTGAAAAACTACAGAGGTCGTTATCACAGGGGCGTATCCTGCCGTACGACAGTGGTGGAGAGTCCGAACCAGAAGAGGGAAAACTAATCCAAGACGAAAAATCGGCGGAGGGGACAGTATGCATTGAAATGATCAATAGGCTTGCGAATTTCTTAAATTGCTAAAGTATTTTTCAAAGAAGGATTAAATTTTTTCACTGATCTTTGCATTATATTCAGATATATTAAATATTCAGATCTTTCACATCAAAGTAAACAGAAAGAATATTTCTAAAAAAGTTATTTATGATCTTAGTTTTTTCTGTATTTTAAAAATGTTCGATAACTCGTACTAAGAACTGTTTCTTACAGGTAAAACTCTCCGTGATTTTCACCTATATAAAAGCTATGGGAGTGATCGGTACCGTCCTATCAATGCTGTTTATAATACTTTTTCAAGGACTGAATGCCTATGGAAATTTTTGGTTGACATTTTGGACAGAGGATGAAATTATCAAAAATCATTCACTGATTACGACGCAGGAATATTCCAACCGAAAGTACTACTACCTCGCAATTTATACAGTCCTCGGTGTTCTCCAAGGTCAGATAAATAAGATTATATTTTTTTTGTTTCTTTTTTTTTGTGAACTTTATAGTGCATATAAATAAAGATACAATTACAATATTTTAAGTTACCTAGCTTTATTGGGATACAGTGTTTTATTAATATTTCTTTTCCAGGAATTTTCCTGTTTTCGTTTGTTTACCTCGGACTGACAAGGTTGATAACTGCCTCCGGATCCCTACATTCCTCCATGTTATTTTGTATTTTACGTTCACCGATGTCGTTTTTTGACACGACACCTGTGGGTCGGATTATGAACCGTTTCTCTAGTGATATAGATATATTAGATGACCGCCTTCCTCGAACCTTCAGGCTGTGGGCTGTGATGCTGTCTACCTTGTTAGCCATTTTGGTTGTGATATCAGTGAACACACCTAATTTTCTTATTGTCATTATACCCGTGGGCATTTTTTATATTTTAATTTTGGTAAGACTTAAGGTGAATTAAACATTAAATAGCTATTTATCTTTGAAAAATCAATATTTATTCAACTACAGTTACGTTTTTATCCTTAAAATAAAAGCAGTTTAAAAAGCAATATATTGCTAATATGGTTATTTCATTTGCTTTATATATTCCATACAATTCCATTCAATGTGTAAAAAAGAAATTGCCCATTTTTTTGTTACAAAGGATGCATTGTGTATCAGTTACGTCCATAAAGGGACATGACTTTTTAAGTTTTGAAACTGATTTCTTAAATTTTCTACTTTATAATTATGATTTTTGTTCTATCCTGCTTTCCAATTCAATCTGATGAAAAAACTATATTTCTTTCTAAATGAATGAACGATGTAGAGCCAATGTCTCTGTTAAAATTTTTATTTTTCAATCAGGTGAATTTCAAAAGATTTTTTAAGAAAAAAAGATCTCAAAGGGATAGTATCCCCTTGGAGTCAGTGTTTTCAATACTTGAATTATTTGCCAAGTAAGTTTTTTTCATTTTTCCGTTGCTTTGTTTCAGAGGTTCTACCTCCCTACCGCCAGGCAGCTGAAGAGAATTGAGGGCGTGACCCGCTCCCCTGTATATAACCACTTTAGTGAGTCTATCACCGGTGCCAGCTGTATCCGAGCCTACCGAGCAGTGGACCGATTTATTACCGAGTCCCAGGCCCGAGTAGACACAAACTCAACATTCTATCACGCCGCAAATACAGCCTCATGGTATGATTTTGTAGTACATCCTTTCTTAATAGAAAAAGCTTCAAGGTACTTAAACCAATGTTTTCACCATTTGCAGATACTGAGGAATTCTTTTTATAAAAATTGACTGAAAAAGTAGTTTATAGAAATTTTGAAAGAGTTTTGAAAAAGAACTACTAGTATATAAATGATACAGTATACTCAAGGAATGTGAATTTGAAAATTAATCCAAAATTTTTACTTTTCTTTTATATTTGAACTTTCACCTTTAGACAATACTTATCAACAAACACAGCTATTTCAGTTAGCTTATTACTAACCAACAAGTAAAAAGACACATCGTTTTATTTCCAACAGGTGGATTGCTATTCGACTAGAATTCTTGGCAAATCTTCTGGTGTTATCAGCCGCTGTGTTTTCTGTTCTTTCTGATACTTTGTCTGGGGCGGGGATAGGACTCTCCCTAACATACTCATTACAGGTATATAACATACACATTACAGGTATAACATACTCATTACTGGTATAACATACACATAACAGGTATATAACATACTCATTACAGGTATATAACATACACATTAAAGGTATAACATACTCATAATAGGTATAACATACTCATTTTATGTATATTACAAACTCAATACAGGTATATAAGGAATTCATAACAGGCTTTTAAGAAACTCATAACAGGTATATATTGCATACTTAGTTCAAGTAAATAACATACTCTTTAAAAGTATAACATACTAATTAGAGGTGTATGGCATACTTATTACTTGTAAACTAAACATATTCATTCAGGTATATATTATACTCATTACAAGTTTATCACACTCATTTTAGATGTAACATACCTATTTCAGGTGTAACACACTAATTTCATATATTTAAAGCGACTTCTAATATGAATTTACGTAAAATGATTTTTGAATTATAAATATTCAAAAAACGTAACTTTCCATGTACAAGATTTTATCCTTAGAAAATGTTTCAAAACTTTCACTATCGTTCAAATACTTCAAGCAAATATTTGACTTAGGGAAATTATTATCTTAATAAAGTTTGTAATCTCATGGTAAAATCTTCCATGACGTTCGGTTCAACCGGCTTTCAGTGACTTTTATGACGTTTCAGCGACCTTCATGACTTTAAGTGACCATTTAATGAACTAAATGGCGTTAGTTCTTCCTTGAACATCTTTTTATCTGAATACAGGTCTTAAAATAACTCAGTCTGCATATAGATTGAAATTTTGATATACATATATAGCTATGAAAATAAGATTTTTTCACATACCTCTGGAATTGAGTTCTGGTATTGTTCACTTTGAGCATGGGTTATTATACATGTACATGTATATATCAGACTTTTTGGTGACAAATACAGATACACTCGTTTACCTGAATGTTAAAACAGAACGTTACATTCACTAGGCCGAGCCAACTGAAATATCTCATAGTTTGAGGTAATATTCTCATATCAATGAGTCTTAGTGCATATTTGCAACAACCTAAAAGTGAATACAGACTCTAATACCCAGTATCTCAGATTTTGACTACATACACATTGTTAAGAATTTGAAGGAGTAAAGTTTAAAATATTAATATTGATAACTATCACAGTTTTTACATCACTGAAGCTGATTAGAATACAATGCTTTTGATTACAGGTTGTAATATCCCTGAATATGGTCGTCCAGTCTGTGAGCGAGATGGAAATGAATATCGTATCAGCAGAAAGGGTAGAGGAGTTCACGAGACTCCAACCAGAGGTGAATTAAATCGTATCAAAGTAATAGTCACAACCACATCAAACGATGAGTAATGAGATTAATATTAAAAATACAATTCATAGGTTTTTCAATAGATGTAAGTTATCAAGAGAAATATCAATTTGATCTGAGCAATTGTTAAGCTTTTTGTAAATACATGCAGTGGGATAACTAACTCTTATAAAGCTCAATATTAATCATTTCATATATGAAATATTAATTAAATCCACTTTTAACACAATTTTCATTGCCATTTGCATAAAATGTAATATTTGAAGGCTGAATGGATCAAACAGAAGAACCGCCCATCTCCTACCTGGCCTGACACGGGGGAGGTGGAATTTAAATCCTACACCACCCGGTATAGGGCCGGTTTAGACCTAGTGCTGAGAGGACTCGACTGTGTCATTAAAGGAGGCGAAAAGGTTTGGCAACATCTTTATTTGACTATAAAAATACCGTTGTAGTAAAGGAATTTTTTAAGACAGAAAATGATCACATTTTCTATGATATTTTGAGCAAATTTTTGAATATTTCGATATTGCAAAAATGCTAACTGCATCAACAGCTACGTTCGTTGTTTAAAATTTGTTGTTTTGTTTCTCGTGTGTGAAATTTTAGTTGTTTTTTTTCAAGGATATAGATTTTATTTACATTTTAATATTGAAGTTTTTTTCCTTTCATAGATAGGTATCGTAGGTAGAACAGGAGCAGGGAAATCATCCGTGACGCTGGCGCTGTTTCGCATCATTGAACCAGCAGGTGGAGACATCAGCATTGATGATATGTCGATATCTTTGATTGGCCTCCATGACTTAAGATCTAAAATAACAATACTACCTCAGGTAAGTGATATCTTCAAAATGAATTCGGGATACCTTTAATGATTTTTTATCGTGAGTAATTAACTTAAATTTATGAATCATTATAGTAGAAAGTATTGCATTATTACTGACATATTTCTCTATTACACCTTCTACTTTAGTACACAGTACTTTGTGAGCTATTATTGACTTTTTTATGTAGTACAATAACTTCAGTCTAATGCATTGAGTAATTCCAATAATACTTTTTTTAAGTTCCACATCTTCCTTTTGTCTAAATACTCAGTATCTTCTTTTATTTGTTTTTATATTTTGATATAAAATATTAAGATATAAAATTAACTTTTTTGCATTCCCCTATCAACTTAGACAACAGTACCGATCGAATAAGGATTTACAATGTACATTTCGCTTTCTACTTTGGTCCAAATTACTAAATAATTATTGGCATTGTTTTTTATTCTGCCTTCTACTACTAAAGTTCTAAGTAATTATTGACATTTTTAATCCCGCATTTTTCCAGGATCCTGTAATATTTTCTGGGTCCATCCGTTCTAACTTGGATCCGCTCCAGAGATTTTCAGATCAGGACCTTTGGGTGGCGATAGAGAGAGCTCATATGAAAGACTTCGTCACGCTGGCTGTGTAGGCAGCTAGATTAAGATGTCGGGGGGAAGGAGGCCAAAACTTCAGGTAACAGCTCGGGTGATAAAAAGAGGACTCAAGTAAGAGCTAAAGTAAGACTGAGGTGAGAACTCAAGTAAAACTCAATTGAATCTCAGAAGAATTTTAAGTTCAAACTCAAGTAAAAGCTCAAGAGAAAAGTCAAAAGGTCAAAACTTCAGATAAAAGCTCATGTGAAAAAAAGATAGCTAAAGTTAGATCTTAAGTAAGAGTCCAAGTGAGAACTCAAGTGAGAGTTCAAGTGAGAATTCAAGAGAAAACTCAAGTGTAAGAGATTAAAGCTCAATTCCTCAATACAAAGGTCAAATGAAAAAGAGAGAACTCAAGTGAGAGCGCAATTGAGAACTAAAGTAAGAGTGCAAGTGAAAACTTCGGGCGAAATGTTTGGATTAAAACATAATGTGAAAACTTCATATGAGAAATTCACGTTAGAATTTTTTTTAAAGAATCACAGTATCTTACATTAAAATGTGAATAAATCAATAAATTGAATACCAAACAAAGTCTATTTTTAAGAGAATTTTGGTAATTCACTTTCGCCGAAACTATAAAGCATGAATGCTGTCTAATTATCAGCGTTTTTTTTTCAAGAGGAGGACAGATTTTTTTGATAATTTTGAAATATATATATATAATTATATATATATAACGTAAATATTTGTTGGTCTTTTAATATGGATAATTCATGATGCAATTTTGCCACTAATAAAAGATACTGTTATTTATCAAAATTATCTATTAATACCATGTTCGAAAAAACTGCATTTGGATGATATCTTATGTATTAATGTATATTTTATATATATTGTGTAGTGTTGGTCAGCGACAGTTGGTGTGTCTGGCTAGAACTCTACTACACAAAACAAAGATCCTGCTGATTCTGGGACGAAGGGCCCGCGGCGGCCGTGGATGTAGAGACAGACGAACTGATCCAGAGGACGATTAAATCAGAGTTCAGTGACTGTACTGTACTGTCTATAGCTCATAGACTCAACACTGTGATGGATTATGATAGGTGAGTTACTGTCTATAGCTCATAGACTCAACACTGTGATGGATAACGATAGATAACTTCTTGTTTATAGCTCATAGACTTAACACTGTGATGGATTACGATAGGTGAGTTACTGTCTATAGCTCATAGACTCAAAACTGTGATGGATTACGATAGGTAACTTCTTGTTTATAGCTCATAAACTTAGCACTGTTATGAATTACTGTTTCATCTTGAGCTGAATGGCTCGATAATCTTATGAATTGAATGTAGCTGAACGTTTTAACATCATTAAATAAATTGACATCTTAAATCAATTCAATCATCAAATTCTTAATATTCTACTCTACTGCTGTCTTGGATTCGTGGGAAATATTTTCTACCTAATAAGTAAGTAGTAATTATTTCCAACGAATATTTTCTCATCTGGATTCGGCGGACGACATTTCAAATGTATATTTTGTATCTAATTATAGAAATATTCAAACTGTTTGTTTGATTTCAGCATTCTAGAAATCAGGAAGCATAATATTACTATTATTGATGGTTTTAATTAACAACAGAAGTTTTTATGGCCGTCCCATAATGATTTTTAATCTTATATTTTAACAGAATAATGGTGATGGACAAAGGATTGATAGCTGAGTTTGGAGCCCCTCAAAAACTACTGGAGGATAAATCCGGGGTCTTCTACTCGATGGCTAAAGATGCTAACCTCGTTAATTAACACATCTTATCTAGAATTATTACAGTACTGCGAAATCACTTATTTTGATGGCCTTTCGTTTTTGTTGTTTTCAAGGTATGAAGAGATTCCCATCTCGAATATTTCATATACATCACTACAGAACAATTCTTCAACAACGAAATAAAATCCCATGAACCATATATTTTCCTCATATTACGAAAAAATTACCCCTCGAAAATATGTGATTTTACAGTATTTATTTTGTTGCTGTTGCTCAATAAACGGATATCAAAATTGTATAAATTTGATTTCAAAATCATATTGTGTTCAATCTTGCTACTTGAGTTATGTGATGTCAGAACAATGGTACGAATATCCTCTTACAATAACTCCACAATTTCGTAGTCTCTAAAAACGGTCTTGTTAGATGTTCTGTGCAGTTCATGGTCAGGTATAACTAATGCTGTAGATGACGTCATTGTGAAACGATCATTGAATGTACGTAATCTTCTGAAGTGATCTCGTGCTGATGTCACAAGTGAGCTGCCATATAATCTGCAAATATTGGGTTTTTCTTGGTAGTAAAATATGTTAACAGTA
>NW_026938246.1:0-11821 GCF_032062105.1 Saccostrea cuccullata
TTGTCAATAATGTACCTCTTCTTAGAAATTATTAATACGTAGAGCATTCTCTTGCGTATCGAATCAACTGAGATATATATACTCCGTATACAGATGATGAAGGTATATTGCTGCATACGTTTATCAAATAGCTTGGTTGTTAGATTACCATTAGTGTCTTTTTCAGTTAAATATCCAAGTATGAAACAGAAGTGTAGGACTCTGTGGTATCTTTTATCTCAGGCTCACAAGGATACATCGTATCGCCGTAGGAAAGGAGATAACCATTATTAAGGTCTTCCGTCTTCACGGAAGACCTTATAGTGATTCTATTGTTTCTTATTTATTAAGGTCTTCCGTCTTCACGGAAGACCTTATAGTGATTCTATTGTTTCTTATTATTATTAAGGTCTTCCGTCTTAACGGAAGACCTTATAGTTATTGTACTGTTTCTTATTATTATTATTATTATTATTATTATTTTTCTGACACGATTTCTCGAAAACTACTGGGTAGAATTACCTGAAACTTTCAGGAAAGATGTGTTGTAAGATACTCTTGAAAATTCCAAGACAGGTTTTGGAAATTCCTCTCTGGTGCCAGGTTTTGGACCATTTTCCTGATTTTAAAACGACATTTTGTCCACGATTAAACTCAAAAACGGTAAAAGATATCAATGTGAAACTTTCAGAGTTTATAGATGATGATCAATACTTTCCAGGACGCGACTTTTCGTTCGTCGTCAGTACTTCCTGTCGCTACCGGAAGCCAATTCAAAAAGTCCAATTTTTCAACTTTCTTTGTTTTTCAATATTTTTCATTTATTTTTGGAATATTAATAGAGACACTTCTATTGATGCTTACTATATAAGTTGTTTTAATATTGGTTAGTCTGAACTCTAGATATTAATATTTGAAAATCTGAAGCGGGCCCAAGATGGCGGCTGTCTCTGTCAACTCCGCCATTTCGCGAGTAGGGGCTTATGGAGGCAGCTGAGCGTTTGATTAAACCATTCTGACATAAGGATACATGAAATGCAAAAAACTACTTGGACTCTCACGTAGTAGTATCTTGCAATTCAGTGTCAATCTTAAAAAACTTAATTTCCGTTTCACTGCTTTAGTGTTACATGTACTGGGCTAGATACGATATGTAATGTGTACAATGTGTTAAATATACTTTCCTAACGCCGAAATAAAATAAAGGTGATAAGAATGTTTTATTTAATTAATTTCATTGAAGCTATTGCACCTCTTTAATAGATCAGTACAAAGAAAAGGTGCGAATATTTACGCGTGGCTTTTGACACGAAATTATGAATAGTGGCCCGCCTTTTATGATTCTCAGACAGGTGTACTGTTGCAAAAGTATACACAAGTATATTTAAAGCAGTATTCCCAATAGCTAAATGGTTCGCGCGTTGGGGAGAAAAGAGAAAAAAAGGCGCATTCACGTTGGCGACCTGGATTCAATCCTCCTTGTGATCAAAATTTTGAATCACTTTTCAGCTCGATTTTACAAGTTTTTTTTTTTTCCTGAATCGGACGGAAGACCTCTCGTTGCTCGCAACGAGATCGTATCTAGTTATTCTTATTATTATTCTTTTTTTGACAAAATTTTGTGCAGGCGATTTCTCGAAAACTATTCAGTGGTTTTTCATAAAACTTTCACAAAATATGCGTCATTATATGAAGTTGTTACATCCGAAGAGTAATTTGGAAAATTTGCTTCTGGTGCCAAGTTATGGACAATTTCCTGATTTTAAAATGCGATTTTGTCGCGCACTTTTATCGAAAATGGCTAAGGATATGAACTGGAGACTTATTGGAGATGATAGATCATGACTTTGTGGATTGCAGAATCCCTTTTCGTGCTTCGTCAGTACTTCCGGTCGTTACGAGAAGCAAATTTAAAAAAATCGTATTTTCTAACTTTTTTGTTTTTCAGTATTTTTCATTTTTATTTGGTATGGTAATAGAAGCCCTCCTTATAATGCTTACTATTTAATTTGTTTGAATGTTGATAAATCTAAAGTCTAGATATTTGCATTCAAAAATCTGAAGCGGGTCCAAAATGGCGGCTGTCTCTGTCAACTCCGCCATTTCGCGAGTAGGGGTTTATGGAGGCAGCTGAGCGTTTGATTAAACCATTCTGACATAAGGATACATGAAATGTAAAAAACTACTTCGACTCTCACGTAATATTAAATGGTTGGAGGAGTTACCTCCCGTTACTTGTTTGTATTATAATAGATAATCAATGTAAATATTGTAATTAATTGGTCAATTGACTAAAGAATTAAACAAGTATTATTGATAAATGATGTTCTGTTAGAAAATAATAATGGTGTTGCCAAAAGAAAGACAGTCTGTTTTATTTTATCAATACGATATCTGATAACTTATGATCATTGATTAAGTTGAGGTACACGGGGGCAGTACAGCCAACTGGCTTGTGTCTTCACTTTGGTACAGAAACCAATTGGTTTATCGATCAAATAGGATTGTGCAAAGTTGCCGTAGTCAGTGACTAATTAAAATGTAGCTGTCTGTCATTAGCTATAGGTTTGTCATTAGGACAGAGAAGCTCTTACAAAGTTAAATCATACTAGTATATTGTAGCCACTTGGCTAGAGTTATATAGGCAACTTGGTAAGCAGTTATACACCAGGCAGATGTTAAAGGCTAAATAAAGAGGCACCAGGCAGATAGATGTTGACTTATATAGTCAGTTTTACGAGTATAGTGAGGCAATTATCATATGGCACCAGGCAGGTGCCGGTATTAACTGAAGATATATAATTATACAAAGCACTTAGGTCAATTGATTTAAAGACACCAGGCAGGTGTCATATTATCATCTGTATATATTGCATTCAATCATATCCCCAGTAAAACTCGGTAATCCGAGCACGGACCTACTGACCGCTCAGATCCGACACATTACAGTAGTACGTTGCAACTGAGTGTCAATCTTAAAACTTAATTTCCGTTTCACTGCTTTAGTGTAACTGGGCTAGATACGATATGTAATGTGTGTAATGTGTTACATATACTTTCTTAACGTCAACATGAATTAAAGGCGCTAAGAATGTTTTATTTTTAAAATTTAATTGATGCTATCATACCTATCTAATAGATCAGTCCAAAGAAAAGGCGCGAATATTTACTCGTGGCGTTTGGCGCGAAATTATGAATGCTTTTTATAATTCTTAGACAGGTGAACTGTTGCAAAAGTACCGTGGTATACACAAGTATATTTAGAGCAGTACTCCCAATAGCTTAATGGTTAGTGCGTTGGGGATATAAAAGTAAAAAAAAAAAAAGCGCATTCACGTTGGCGACATGGTTTCAATCCTCCTTGTGACCAAAATTTTGAATCTCTTTTCAGCTCGATTTTATGTGGGTTTCTTTTCCTAAAACGGACGGAAGACCTCTCGTTGCTCGCAACGAGATCGTATCTAGTTATTAGGGTCTTCCGTCTTCAGCGGAAGACCCTTCTATTATTCTATTGTTTCTTTTTCACTTTTATTATTCTTCCCTTTTTTTCTTACAATTTTTGTGCAGAAGATTTCTCGGAGATGACTCGATCGATTTACTTGAAATTTTCAGGAAAGATGTGTCTTCACCTAAACCTGATTCGTTTTTCTCATTTTTTTGAAATTCACTTCCGGTCGGAAGTTATCGCCCTTTAATCGAAATTTAGAGGGCTTTCTTGTCTGGAGCAGAACTCAAAAACGGTTTAAGCTAGAGCGCTGAAATTTTTACCATAGATAGAGGACATGTTGCCATTGTGCACCTGGGTCAGGATATTTTCCGGAAGTGCCCAGTATGGAAGCTCGGTAGGGGTCGAAATCTAGGACACGAATTATGAGTGAATTTTCGAGATATTTTATATCATATCTTTTAAAGTATAAATATTTTGTTAAAACATACTGAGCGATATTCGTGCAGAATGACGAGATCTTTAATATGATATCAAGAAAAAAGTGCTGACTCATCACATTAGGGGAAAAAATGGGCCAAAAGTCTTTTTTCGATAACTCTTTAACAGTCAATATTTTGTAATACATTACTGAAGCAAAAATGTTTACCTCAACAATCTACAACTACATATTATAATTTTTTTGTTGTATGGTTCATAATTAGGGGCCACAAGGGGCCAGAATGCAAAATTTTTTACTCTCATATCTCGAAGGTGAGAAATATTTTGATAAGCAATATTGAACAAAAGATGTTCAAAATGATATTCTGAACAATATGCAACCTTTCATTTTTCGCTTATCGTCCCCATTAAGGAGTTGAAGGGTTGGCCCCTAAATATTTCTTTTGCAAATAACTATAAAACGAAGCAGAATCTGTGAATAGTTGTTGAACAAAAAGTGTTCAAAATCATAAGAGGTTTAAGGTGAAATCAAAAAAAAGGGGCTGGACACTCAAATTAGGGGCCAAGAGGGGCCAAAAGTCTTCAATCGGTAACTCTTTATTTGTTAATATTTTGTAATACATTACTGAAGCAAAGATGTTTATCTCGACGATCTACAACTATATATTATGATTTTTATGTCGTATTGTACATAATTAGGGGCCATAAGGGGCCAGAATGCTAAGTCTTTGACGTTTTATATCTCGAAAGTGAGAAATATTTTGATAAGCAATATTGAACAAAAGATGTTTAAAATAATATTCTGAACAATATGCAATCTTTCATTTTTCGCTTATCGTCCCCATTAAGGAGTTGAAGGGTTGGCCCCTAAATATTTCTTTTGCAAATAACTATAAAACGAAACAGAATCTGTGAATAGTTGTTGAACAAAAAGTGTTCAAAATCATAAGAGGTTTAAGGTGAAATCAAGAAAAAGGGGCTGGGCACTCAAATTAGGGGCCAAGAGGGGCCAAAAGTCTTCAATCGGTAACTCTTTATTTGTTAATATTTTGTAATACATTACTGAAGCAAAGATGTTTATATCGACGATCTACAACTATATATAATGATTTTTATGTCGTATGGTACATAATTAGGGGCCACAAGGGGCCAGAATGCTAAATCTTTGACGCTTTAAATCTCGAAAGAGAGAAATATTTTGATAAGTAATATTGAACAAAAGATGTTCAAAATCATGTTCTGAACAATATGCAACCTTTCATTTTTCTCTAAACGTCCCCATTAGGGAGTTGAAGGGTTGGCCCCTAAATATTTCTTTTGCAAATAACTCGAAAACGAAAAAGAATCTCTGAATAGTTGTTGAACAAAAAGTGTTCAAAATTATAAGATCTTTAAGACGAAATCAAGAAAAACGGGCTGTGAACTCAAATTAGGGGCCAAAAGGGGCCAAAAGTCTTTAATCGGTATCTCTTTATCAGTTAATATTGTGTAATACATTACTGAAGTTAAGATGTTTATCTCAACCATTTACAACTATATATTATGATTTTTAGGTCGTATGGTTCATAATTAGGGGCCACAAGGGGCCAGAATGCTTAATCTTTGACGCTTTATATCTCGAAAGAGAGAAATATTTTGATAAGTAATATTGAACAAAAGATGTTCAAAATAACGTTCTGAACAATATGCAACCTTTCATTTTTCTCTAAACGTCCCCATTAGGGAGTTGAAGGGTTGGCCCCTAAATATTTCTTTTGCAAATAACTCGAAAACGAAAAAGAATCTCTGAATAGTTGTTGAACAAAAAGTGTTCAAAATCATAAGAGGTTTAAGGTGAAATCAAGAAAAAGGGGCTGGACACTCAAATTAGGGGCCAAGAGGGGCCAAAAGTCTTCAATCGGTAACTCTTTATTAGTTAATATTTTGTAATATATTACTGAAGCAAAAATGTGTACCTCAACAATCTACAATTATATATTATGATTTTTATGTCGTATGGTACATAATTAGGGGTCATAAGGGGCCAGAATGCTAAGTCTTTGACGTTTTATATCTCGAAAGTGAGAAATATTTTGATAAGCAATATTGAACAAAAGATGTTTAAAATAATATTCTGAACAATATGCAACCTTTCATTTTTCGCTTATCGTCCCCTTTAAGGAGTTGAAGGGTTGGTCCCTAAATATTTCTTTTGCAAATAACTATAAAACGAAACAGAATCTGTGAATAGTTGTTGAACAAAAAGTGTTCAAAATCATAAGAGGTTTAAGGTGAAATCAAGAAAAAGGGGCTGGGCACTCAAATTAGGGGCCAAGAGGGGCCAAAAGTCTTCAATCGGTAACTCTTTATTTGTTAATATTTTGTAATACATCACTGAAGCAAAGATGTTTATCTCGACGATCTACAACTATATATTATGATTTTTATGTCGTATGGTTCATAATTAGGGGCCACCAGGGGCCAGAATGCAAGATCTTTGACGCTTTATATCTCGAAAGAGAGAAATATTTTGATAAGTAATATTGAACAAAAGATGTTCAAAATCATGTTCTGAACAATATGCAACCTTTCATTTTTCGCTAAACGGCACCATTAGGGAGTTGAAGGGTTGGTCCTTAAATATTTCTTTTGCAAATAACTCGATTACGAAAAAGAATCTCTGAAAAGTTGTTGAACAAAAATTGATGAAAATCCTGAGAGCTTTAAGATGATATGCAGAAAAAAGGCTGATCCCTCATATTAGGGGCTGCGAGGGGCCAAAAGTCGAATTTTTAAGTCCTTAATGTTCAATGTCTTTTTACAGATTATGGAGGCAAACAGTTCTTCTTCACAATCTTTATCATTAATTTAGAATGAAAATCTCATCTCATCTCTTCAAAAATTGGACGGAAGACCCACTCGTTGCTCGCAACGAGATCGTATCTAGTTATTATTATTATTTTTTTTCGTCCAAATTTTGTGCAGACGATTTCTCAGAGATGCATGGACGGATTTCTTTGAAATTTTCAGAGATGATGTATCATGATCTAAACTTGATCCATTTCTTTTAATTTTTGAAAAATCACTTCCGGTCGGAAGTTATTGAACTTTAATCGAATTTTAAGTGACCATTTTGTCGACACAAAAACTCAAAAACGACAAAAGCTAGAATGTTGTCATTTTCAGGACTAATAGATGACATGTAGTAGTTTTGCACCTATACTTTCAAATTTTCGTCAGTGCTTCCGGTCGATACCGGAAGCGAATTTAAAAAAACGCAATTTTTCAACTTTTTTGTTTTCCAATATTTTCCTTTGATATTAGACATCTTAAAAGTGACTCTTTTGCGAATGCGAAATATGTAATTTGTTTTAGAATCGAAAAAGGCAATCTCGAGATTTTCGTATTTAAAAATTTGAAGCGGTGTTTTCAATGGCTGAATGGTTAGCGCGTCGGATTGTCACGCGGGCGACCCAGGTTCGCTCCCCCGAATGTCCAATTTTTTTTATCACTTTTTCTGCAAGATTTTTCATTTTTTACTTCAGAATCGGACGGAAGACCCACTCGTTGCTCGCAACGAGATCGTATCTAGTTATTATTATCATTATTCTTTTTTTGACAAAATTTTGTGCAGGCGATTTCTCGAAAACTATTCAGCAGTTTTTCATGAAACTTTCACAAAATATGTGTCATTATATGAAGTTGTTACATCCGAAGAGAAATTTGGAAAATTCTCTTCTGGTGCCAAGTTATGGACAATTTCCTGATTTTAAAATGCGATTTTGTCGCCCCTTTTTGTCGAAAATGGCTAAGGATATGATATGGAGACTTATTGGAGATGATAGATCATGACTTTCTGGTTTGCCGAATCACCTTTTCGTGCGTCGTCAGTACTTCCGGTCGTTACGAGGTGCAAATTAAAAAAAATCGTATTTTCTAACTTTTTTGTTTTTCAGTATTTTTCATTTATTTTTGGTAGGTTAATAGAAACTCTCCTTATAATGCTTACTATATAATTTGTTTGAATTTTGATAAATCTAAACTCTAGATATTAGCATTCAGAAATCTGAAGCGGGTTCAAAATGGCGGCTGTCTCAGTCAACGCCGACATTTCGCTATAGGGGTTTACGGAGTCAGCCGAGCGTTTAATTGCTTTAACTAAATTTACATAAAGATAAATGAAATGTAAAGGACTACTTGGATTGTCACGTCGTAGTTATGTTGCAGTTCTGTGTCAAACTAACGTCTTCTATAATTGGTTTTGGCTGGTTTTCAAAGTAAAAAAAGAAAAGACTAAATGTTCAAATGAAATTCGATACCTAATATCTATTGTGAATCACGGAAAAACAGATCTTAAACTATACTTATAAGTGATACTTTCTCAAAAAAGAATATCAGTTAATATTGTCAGTATATATCTTAACCACTGTTTTTCCTTTGCACACTTGTGTCATATTAAACTAATAAATAATACAAATATAAGAAAACGATTTTTTGAAATATCACTTCATGGAGTTTATTTGAGCATTCTTGTCTCAAAGACCTGATTCAAGTTATTGAGCATAAATGATATCTGATTCCTTGACCGTCGTAGGGCGAGCGATGTTTTTCGGCAAAACATTTCAACCTTTTTCGATTAAGTAATCGGGATAATTCACTTTGGGGATAAACAGGGAATTGAATAAAAAAATTCATAACCGTTTCAGCGCTTTAGTGTTATATGCATATATACAATATGGAATTTGTAAAATGTGTTAAATATACTGTTTAAACCTCGAATCTTCTGCTATAAGAACGTTCTTTTTTAAATTTCATTGAAGGTATCACACCTATTTAATAGAACATTCCAAAGAAAAGGCGCGAAGATTAATTCGTGGCGTTTGGCGCTAAATTTTGATTAGTGACCCGCCTCTTATTATTTCAAGAGAGAGGCACTGTTTCGTTAGTCTATACAAGTAGATTTAGAGTTGAGGTCGCGATAGCGTAATATTTAGTGCGTTGGAATTTCATGCTGGCGACTTGGGTTCAATCCCCCTTGTGTGAAAATCTGTTTTTTACTTTTTCAGCTCGATTTTACATACGTTTTCTTTCCTGAATCAGACGGAAGACCTCTCGTTGCTCGCAACGAGTTTCAAATCTAGTTAATTGACAATTCGTCGTCGATATATCTGAATGTCGAGTTGAAGGCCACAGCAAGTGTTTTCGTCTTTTCACGCATAAGGTTTTTCATACATTCTGCTTCATATGAATATAAAAGTAAGTCTGCTAATAATGGAGCAAAATTTGTAACCATGGGAATTTCAATAGATTGTTGGAATACCTGGTCTCCAAAAACCAGATAGATATTGTCAATCAGAAACTCAACATCTTCTTGATGTCAACTTCAGAGTACTTATGTGTGCAATCAGAATCTGTTTTAACAAAACAACTTTGCAAATGACCAATGACAAGGTAAGTAAATTTACGAGTTCCATTTTTATTGAAGAAGCAGCTGTCAATCATATCGAAAAGCCTGGATTTTAACATTGTGGGGAATTATTGTGTATAAAGTTGAAAAGTTGCAAGTTTTCAGCTTTTGATTTTTGTTAAGTCTTGTGATTTCAAATTATCAAAAAGTTCTTTAGATTTTTTTAATATCCACATCTGATTCACACCACTTCTAGAATATATAGTTGCACAGTACTCTTGACGTCTTTCCTTCGCTACTGTTAATATCTAAGTGAGGAGTAACGAGAGAGGTTTGGATGAACATTTACCGAAACCTGCAATGTATCTTTGTTTGCAAGGATTCTTATGACGTTTTGGAATCCAGTATATATAAGGTAGTTCAAATTCATTTTGGTTCTGTGGAATATTAAAAGTATTCAAAACTGACAGGTAATTTTGGAGAATTTCTTCCTTAGAAAGGGGAGTATGAGTATAAGTAGGATTACCACTTGTAGAATTAAATCCACGTTCTTCTAGAATGCAATTTACATAATAAGCCTTACAAACAAAGACAATGTTGTTCCCTGCTTTGTCTGCAGGAACCAGTACGTACTGATCGTGTAATCAATATAATTCTTTTTTTCACTTCTGGATTATTGAACACAGAACTATAGATGGTTTTCATATTGCCCCTCAATCTTTTAATACGTGACTTTAACATGGATCTGATACATTTAATCCATTCTGACAAGGTGTTAACGTCTTCTTTTTCATATCTGGCCCGTCGTCTTGCGTAATTCTCAACAAAATCCATAATATTTATGAAATTCCAACCCCAGTTGAAGGATCAAGGTTCCCTATATTTAGGACTTTTTAAAATAAGTGATCTAAGGTCCTCATTACGAACTATATTTACGTCACCTGTAATAACGTGTCCAGCAGGACTATAGTTAAAGGGCGAAGAAAATAAACACGAAGGAGGATTGTGTTTCAGATAGTCGGTATCCAGGCCATGTAAAGTGTTTTTGTAATTGAAAAGTTTGGAAGCAATAGTCGATGTATATATGTAGGAAATACAAGATGTAGTCTTTGACTTAAAATATGGTGGAATACAAGACTGGAACCTTTGTTATTAAGAATATTACTTATATTAACCCAATTCCCTTATATTAACGTCAATTCCTTTATTTGCATATTGAAGTGAAAGGAAAAGACGGATTGATTTAGCTGCATTTTCTTCCATGAAGCGAGCGGGTTTAAAAAGCCTATGATATGCAATATCCATAATCACAGATCCGAGTTTATATTCAGGTGACGCGAATTGTAAAATTGGATGCTCCTTTGCCTTTTCAAGAAGACTATTTAAACGTTTCACAGGGACAGAGTTAAGTTTTGTTTCGAATATGATGTAGACTGTTGATTTACATAAGTTAGTAGAGAATCAAAGAGACGTCGTGTATTGCAGGTTTATTGTGCGAACGATGCCCATGACAACGCCTACGTCTCTGAGTATGGTTAAATTGTCCCATCACATTTACATTATTACACTGTGGACTGGAAAGATTTCCAACACTATCGACATTGTTATTATATACATAGAGAAAGCTGTCCCTAGTTTTCTACTTCAAAATTCTTCTCGTTGTCTACGGAAAGGTGTACTCAGCGACGGACTATTTGTGTGGTGATAAATCTTTTCGAGAATTCTAACTTTCATTGATAAAATAGAATGATCAGTTGAATTAAATATTTTGTATAAAAGCTGCTGACCACCATGATTTATTTGAAATCGATTACCTGATATTCTTTTGTTAAGCGATCCCTTGGTTTCACCGACATAAACAAGTCCACACAGATTACATTCTATTTCTTAGACAACATTAGAAGATTTGCAGTTCAGATTTTCCCAGGGTTTGGTATAGAAGCTCTGTCTAGTAAGATTACTGGTGAAAGAAGTGATAGTTATCAGAATGTCGCAGATTTTACAGTTTCGCATAGAACATTTTGAAACATATTGCAAGTTAACAATTTCTTTTTATTTCAACAAGGTTGTAGATTTTATCTCGAATTTCCTCCATACAAAAATAGGAAAAATTGATAAAACTCACTGCTCGGCTTTGACATTGCATATTACTTGCTTGGCGAAGATTTTGCAGTTTTTTTTTTTTTTTTGGTTTCTGCTTAAAAGCAATTCGTCTTCGTTTATGAATAATGAATCAGTTTCTTTGTCCTTTGTCCTAGCTATGTTAACAACATGTTTCATCTATTTCAAAGCGCTTTAAAAGTCAGGGTCAAATTATAAATGTACCTGGACAGTTCATCACCAGAGTAAAATGAACGAATCAATGGATGTTTATTTTGTTTTGTAGTACGTCATCAAAAAATGTTGAAATGGTCCTCCTTAACTTGTGATTTAAAAAAAAAACATATGTTTGTACGAGACAAATAGTTTGATGTTTGAAATGTGCAAAATGTACGAACATATGAAAGTCGCATTAGAAAGAGAGAGGAGTGTTCTCTTTCAATAAAAAGATATCTGTCTCAATTTCTTCT
>NW_026938247.1:0-11742 GCF_032062105.1 Saccostrea cuccullata
AAAAAAAACCTGTATGAAATACTCGTTCACATTGACAATAAAATAATTAATTTTTATTTGCTTATTTTTTTTCTTCATTTTTTATACATGAAATGCAAGCATGGCAAGTCATTTATAGTTATGTCCCGGTAGAGATCATGGTGCTGTGTGATTAGGTCACGTATTGACCTCTAACAAACTTTAAAGTGTGCTCTGTATGTTTATATTATAGAGGGATATCAAAAATGTATATATTTAATCCAATTGTCATGATTGGATTTTGTGGCAAATTTTTGTATATGCCACCTTAATTTTTACATTGTTTTGATTTTTCATATCACAGGGAGATCCCCCTGCCAATGTTGTATATATGTTACCTGGCTATCTCCCAACTTCTAAATGTACATTAATCGATGATAATCATGTCTTGCTTAGACTTTAGGGAGATCCCGCTGCCATTGTGATATTAGGTGATCAATAAGTCTCTGTATGTATTGTCTGGGATCTCCCTAGTAGTTAAGGTAGTTTATTTGTAATTAGTTTTTATCTGCGTCATCAATAAATAACAATATTCATCAAACTATGTCTTGGATTGGTTTAAGGAGGTAAAAATTAACAAAACTGCAGGACCAACAGGAAACTGGTTTTCACACATTCTTTAATACAATACAGACATTTGTCTAGCATAAGATAAATTGAGGGCATAAATATATTTATGTCTGAAATGAAATAAAGCATAGAAATATCTTTTGGCCTTGAAAGTTGTAAGAACCATTATATTTGACTTTTGACGCTTGAAAACTTTTTTTTGATTTCTCAAAATAATAATTTTATTTTTTCCAAAAATGTTATTCTGATCTAAGGAAAAGTAATCTGTGATTGTAAGGTCTTTTTCCATGTCCTTGAAATTTTTCAGTCAGATTAGAACTTCAAGAAATCTAATGTCTTTATTTGTAAAATTTCCCTCTGGTTGAATAAATGCCTTGATTAGATAATAAATAAAAATTTTTAGGGATGTCAACGAATATTTGAGTCCTCGACTATTGTTTAATCATACCGACAATCTACTAAATTTTTTTAGTCGGTTATTCGTTAAAAAATTGTTTCATCAAAGTAATATTGAATTCAAGGCAATAAACTTATGCTTGCCCATTTCATTTATATACAGATCACAGATTGACAGATGTTCGGCAAACATGTCTTCCAGGTGAAATTTTCCTGAAATAAGTTCTCCGCAAAATTGACAAAAAAAAAGCAGAGTGGGAAAGATTATCATGATTGTCTACCTCTTACTATTTTTTATGAGAGAGAAATTGTTTAGTTTTGTAGATTCAAATTAAGATATGACGTGATACAGCTATTCCGAAAGAATTCCAATTAAACAGCTATTACAAAATTGTAAATACATTTAAACTGGGGTCAGTTATGAAAGTAATTATACCATGTTTGCTCTTTCTTATAATTTCGTACATTCATTGATTGTTTGCACAAAATTTTATACCTAAAATTTATCCGAAGCTCTCGGTCTCTCTTTGTGATTATAAGAGACATTCTTTAATTGTTTACCTGTGAAAGATCACTGACGTACACGTAGAAATTGGCTTAAATTAAGGGGTATTAAGATATTGATATCCTGCATTTAGATAAATGTGCAGGTAATATATTAATTTTGAAATTAAATACTAAGTACATTTTAATTATTCTGAAATTCGTTGTGTAATAATGATAACCTTGCTTAAATATTGTAAAACGTCTGATATAAAACAAATGGTGAAAATGATATGAAAAAATAATTCAAATTAAGCAAATATTCGACTAAAGCATCTGACTATTCGACCGAGCTGTCCGAGTAAAATTGTTTAAAGCTTCTAGAAATTCAAACATTTGAATTATAATGTAATTATTGATATGCCATATTTGATAAAATTCTTGATGTTTTTAGGGGAGTTGTTATGGGTCAGAATAACCCTAAATGCCAGCAAAGATCAATCACACAGTTTAAACTTAACAATAATTTATTTACAGTAATATACAAATCATTAAGTACAAACTTAGCAAAAATCTAAAAATACATACTTCAGAGTGTCCGTTGCTGCACACAATGTCCCAGTGAAATTATATCCCAGTAATACGTACCTCAATCATGCTTGTATGACAATCGTATCTATGCATCAAATTGTCAGGGTATTTATACAGTAATATAAATCTAGAATATTCTAGAAGTTGTAAGTACATGATATTACTGGAAATTTCTGGATATACAAAGTTCAAGAATGTTCTAGAAAATTGCCGAACATGTTGACCACTCTGGAATGTTCAAGAAACTTAATGTTACTAATAATGGACACGATGAAACAATACAAATACAACACACCTCACAACACCTCCCCCCTTAAAAAGTTTGAATGTCAATGAAAACTTATATTGTAAAACATATGTACATTAATACAAAAATCTAATTTGTTTATGATACTCTGGACAAAGCATCTGCAATAACATTGTCTTTGCCTTTGATATGCTTAATAGTTATGTTGTATTCTTGTAACAACAAACTCCATCTAGTCAGTCTTTGATTTTTGTTTGACAATTTATGCAAAAATGTCAGGGGGTTGTGATCCGTATATACAAGAATTGGATGCAAAGTAACATTCAGATAAACATCAAAATGCTGTAAAGCTAACAACAAAGCAAGGCATTCCTTTTCAATGGTGGAATACTTTTGTTGACATTTTGTAAGTTTCTTTGAAAAATAAGAAACAACTCTATCTACCTTATCACTATGTTCTTGAAACAAAGCTGCCCCGATTCCAACATCACTAGCATCAACAGTAAGCTTGAACTGCTTAGAAAAATCTGGAGTTGACAGAACTGGGTTGCTCATAAGGACAGATTTGATTTTATGAAATGATTTTTCACAGTCCTTCGTCCATTCAAAGTTAACCCTCTTTTGTAAAAGATTTGTAAGTGGACTTACAACTGAGGAAAAATTTGGACAAAATTTTCTGTAAAACCCAGCCATGCCCAAAAACCTCATTAACTCTTTCTTGTTTGTAGGAATCGGGAACTTTGCAATAGCTTCCACTTTAGCCATAATGGGTGTAACATAACCTTGACCTACTCTATGACCTAAATACTCTACATAAGCATGACAAAATTCGCTCTTCTCAAGGTTCACAGTTAAGTTTGCTTTAGCTAAAATGTCAAATAAAGCACGCATGATTCGGAGATGTTCGTCCCATGTGTCGCTGTATATGACGACATCATCAATGTAGGCCTCGCATCCCTCGAGGTCTTGAAGAAGGGAGTGAATCATCCTTTGGAATGTAGCCGGTGCGTTTTTCATGCCAAAAGGCATTACTTTATACTGGTAAAGTCCATCTGGTGTTGCAAAAGCAGATATTTCTTTTGCTCTTTCTGTTAACGGTACTTGCCAGTAGCCTTTCAACAGGTCAAATTTACTGACAAATTTCGCGTTTCCAATTTTGTCAATACAGTCATCGATTCTAGGTATTGGATATGAATCAGTTTTGGTAACAGAATTCACCTTTCTAAAGTCTGTACATAATCGGTAGGAACCGTCCTGTTTTGGTACAAGAATACACGGTGAGCTCCAATTACTTTTACTAGGTTCAACAATGTCATTGTCCAACATGTACTGCACTTCCCTTCTTAGGTACTGCAATTTTATTGGATTGAGACGGTACGGATGTTGTTTGATAGGTAGAGCGTCGCCAACTATGACATCATGACAAGCTGCATTAGTTTTCTTTGGAACATCCGAAAAGATGTGATGATACTCACTCGTCAAGTTTTTAACTTGTTCTTTTTGGTGAATGTTCAAATGTCCAAGTTTGGCATCCAAATTAGCCAAAACTTCTGAGTTTTTCAAACGAACACTCTGATTACAATCTTTCTCATTCATTTCTACACTCGTATCACTTTCAATACAATTTTGAACAGTCTTAGCATTGGCTAAAGTGGAAACTGGTTTTACAGAATTTCGGTCACACCTTTCAAAATACTCTTTTAACATGTTAATGTGACAAACCCGTTTCTCTTTACGTCGACCTGGTGTCTTAACTACATAGTTTACATCACTGATCTTGCTTTCAATTTCATAAGGGCCATAAAATCTGGCCTGTAAAGGATGACCAGGAATAGGTAAAAATACAAGAACCTTATCACCTGGCTTAAACACCCTATTTCTGGCATCTTTGTCATACCACATTTTCATTTTCATCTGAGAACTCTTCAAATTTTCTTGTGCTAATTTACAAGCATTGTAAAGTTTTTCTTTGAAATCAGACACATAATCTAAAAGATTAAGATCACTAGTCTCAGTCAGCCACTTTTCCTTCAGCAATTTCAAAGGACCTCTAACTGTATGACCAAACACCAATTCAAAAGGACTAAACCCAAGAGACTCCTGGACTGCCTCTCGTGCAGCAAATAGTACAAGATGAACCCCTTCATCCCAGTCTTTCTCATACTGGTAACAATAGGTCTTCAGCATTGTTTTTAGGGTTTGATGAAAACGTTCTAGCGCCCCCTGGGACTCAGGATGATAAGCAGTTGATCTATACTGCCTTATACCCAACTCATGCATGACTTGCTGGAACAACCCCGACATAAAATTTGAGCCTTGATCCGACTGAATTGCCTTGGGTGCTCCTACAAAACTGAAGAACTTGGTTAGGGCCTTAACTATGCTCTTTGCCTTTATATTCCTAAAAGGTATGGCTTCAGGGAATCGAGTGGATGTACACATAATGGTAAGTAAATACTGGTTCCCAGATCTGGTCCTAGGCAAAGGTCCTACACAATCCACCAACACTCGACTAAACGGTTCTTCAAAAGCTGGAATTGGTTGGAGAGGGGCGGATGGTATCTTCTGATTCGGTTTACCTACCATCTGACAGACATGACACGACTTACAAAACTCAGAAACATCCTTCCTTAGCTTAGGCCAATAAAAATGACTCAAAATCCTATTATAAGTCTTATTGATACCTAAATGACCAGCCATAGGTGTATCGTGAGCTAAACTCATGACATCTCCACGATAAGCAGCTGGGACCACTATCTGGTGAACAACACGCCACACTACATCTGGAGAGGCGTCAGGTGGTCGCCATTTTCGCATAAGAATCCCATCTTTCATATAGAAGCATTCTCCAACTTTAGTAGCCTCTTCTGGTGGAAGTGCCCTCTTACTTAGTTGAATGATATCAGGGTCTTTATGTTGTTCAGAAAGTAAACGTTCTCGGCTGAGGATGTCCTTGCCTTGGCTTTCTGGTAGATTTGGCTCATCTTCATTACCACTACATTTTGATAAAGGTTCCTTCGTCACTGACTTCTTGTGTGGTTCCATGTCTATTTGAGTGCCATCAAGGTCAGATAAGAAAGTGTCATTCAAATCAATATCAACAGAGGAATTCGTATCGTCAAAGGCTTGAGTATGGTCTGCCTCCATCTCTCGTCTTCTGGCCATCGCTCTAGTTACAGCACAGGCTGGATAAATGTCATCATCTTCATCATCGCACATGACATCTAAAGTGATTTTCTCACAAACTATAGGATCTGGTACAACTTTTCCACCAGCTAAATCGTTACCTAGCAACAAAGAAATGCCTGGAACGGGAAGAGTAGGTCGAACACCTACGATAACAGGTCCAGTAACTAAATCTGACTTCAAACTAATTCTATGCAAGGGAACATCAATGACGCCTAGCTCCACACCCTGTAATAAAACTGACCCACCAGTAGAAGTCTGCTCAGACAAAGGAAGCACGCCCTCTAACAATAACGTCTGTGCAGCACCAGTATCTCTCAAAATCTGGACAGGTTTTATTTCGCTAGAGTCACCGAGTGAAACAAATCCCTGAGACATAAAGGGCTTATAATCCTTCATAGAATCAATAGAACTGGACTGTGAAACCTGGACATCAGGAGTGTCAGAACAAATCGAAACTAAGGCTTCTCTATCACCTCTAACTGCCGCACAAGCATGTGGTTGAGTTTTGTCAAAATCATTTTTTCTCTTAAGTTTAAAGCATTCACTGATCAGATGACCCTTTTTCTTACAATAACTACAAGTAGGAAGCGACCCTATTCCAGAAGATCCTTCAAAATGTCCTGGACCGGTCTTAGAACCACCTTGTGATGGAGACTGGGAAATAGTGGAAGACTGAGACCCTGAACCACTCTTTTCATATGTGTCTGAATTGGTAGAATTACTGCTAGTCTGAGATCTTGAAACAAAATTCTTTTTATGAGACAGAGCATAAGTATCAGATATGACTGCTGCCTCTTCAAGAGTTTTCACATTCTTATCTTCTAGATGTGTTTTCAAATCTTGAGTAACACATTCCTTAAACTCTTCTACCAGGATGACTTGGCGCAAATTAGCAAAAGTTTTATCAAGTTTCTTAGATCTAAACCAGTGATCGAATAAATCTTCTTTCTCTCGTGAAAATTCAACAAATGTTTGGTTATCAAACTTCCTATACTTTCTGAATTTTTGTCTATATGCTTCAGGTACTAATTCATATGCTTTTAATATTGCTGCTTTGACCTTCTCATAGTCTGAACTTTCAGCTACCCCTAGTGCAGAGTATACCTCAGCTGCTTTGCCAACCAGTACACTTTGTAACATTGTTGACCAAACGTGTTGTGGCCATTTAAGATTTTCTGCGACTTTCTCGAATTGGGGAAAATATTTGTCTACAGATTTTTCTTGAAATTTTGGAACTAATCTAATATTTTTTGCTGCGTCAAATTCAGTTTTGACAACTGACGGTTCTGGTTGGTTTTGTAATTTTAATTTCTCTAATTCAAAGTTCATTTCACGCTCTCTTTCTCGCTCTTCTCTTTCTGCTGCTACATGTAATTTGTCTAATTCAAATTTTCGTTCACGCTCTCGTTCTTCTCTTTCTCTGTCTCTTTCTCGCTCTTCTCTTTCTAATCGCATTTTCTCTAACTCTAATTGAAACTGATATTCTGTCATTTTATAAGAGCCTAACTCTGATTTAACTGTATATTCTGGAAGATCATATTTTTCAAAAATGTTTTCGTCTACTAGTTTGTTTGCAACCTTAATTCTAATGTCTTGCTTTCTCTGTGAGGATTTAACTTCTAACCCAAAATGCATACCTAATGCGATCAAGTCATCCTTTTTTAACGAATCAAAAACCTGAACACTTGGTGAACTAAGAAAGTCTGTGACCGAAAACACCATGTTGATTTCTGCTGGCTTATAATCAAATTTAACGGTTCAATAAACAAAATTTTGACAATAAACTGCAAAAGTGCAAGAAATTCTTTATCCCGGACGAGCCCCCAATTCTGTTATGGGTCAGAATAACCCTAAATGCCAGCAAAGATCAATCACACAGTTTAAACTTAACAATAATTTATTTACAGTAATATACAAATCATTAAGTACAAACTTAGCAAAAATCTAAAAATACATACTTCAGAGTGTCCGTTGCTGCACACAATGTCCCAGTGAAATTATATCCCAGTAATACGTACCTCAATCATGCTTGTATGACAATCGTATCTATGCATCAAATTGTCAGGGTATTTATACAGTAATATAAATCTAGAATATTCTAGAAGTTGTAAGTACATGATATTACTGGAAAGTTCTGGATATACAAAGTTCAAGAATGTTCTAGAAAATTGCCGAACATGTTGACCACTCTGGAATGTTCAAGAAACTTAATGTTACTAATAATGGACACGATGAAACAATACAAATACAACACACCTCACAACAGAGTACATAAACCTATACAGAAAGGGCAAGATAGTGTAAGACCCGTATTTGGCCCCCGATTTTTGGTTACTTTCAGAATGATTCAACAATTTAACCATACAAACCTTAGTCACCCCTGTCACAAATTTAGTGTTGGTTTTAAGATTTAGAATATACAGGGGTCACAATGAGGTCAGGAAATAGGTCAAATTTCTCATTTTTATGCAAATTTTCATTAATTGTACAGCACATTTGTTTCGGAAAACATAGAGCACGCGCTTGCCTATATACCAAATTTATATGTTTTATACACTGATATCAGATGCAGTTTATGTGTAAAAAATCTCAGATAGGCAAGCTTGTGCTCTATGTTTTCCGAAGAGAAATGAATCCCAACTATGATGAATTGAGGAAAATCGAGAAAATGTCTTACTTCTGCTCCCTCTAGTGGCTTCCATGTAAGCTTTAAATCAAAATTAGTGCTTGATTTAAAGTAAGCATCATTTGAACTTCTTTACTACAAACTATCACAATTTTACAAATGTTCCAATTTCTATATCAAATAAGGGACCAGATTCGGCTGTTACCCTATTTTGTCCTTTGATTCGAAAAAAACACACTCAAAACAATCTCATGATTATTATACATGACGTAAAGATCGAGACTAGACCATTCCTAAATGATAAAATCAATAAGAAAACATGAGTATTAATTAATATTATATATATATATATATTTGTGGTATCTTTCCCTTATATAAACATACAGAGAGAAAATATCTTCAATTCTGTATGAAGTTTGTCAGAGGTCAAAGGTCAATACATGGCCGAATCACTTGGCGTAATAATATCTACATGTAGTAGTACTACTTTCTACATGTAAATATTATAAACATGATAAAGTAGGTCAAACATCTAAAAACAATAAAACATATCAAACAAAGCCTTGTTTTGTGATATTTATTAAAAAATCTACATATATCATTTATTTCCTTGAATAAAATTCAAAAAATAGTACTTCAAAATAAAAACCCTGTAAAAATGAAATCCGTCTGCTGCTAAATTTTACATGTAAATTACACATGAAACATGGCTGATTATGGGAAGTTTGATGTTGGAGAAAATGAAATTTGTGAAGAGCTATGGCAACTCTTTGAGGATGAAATTATGGAAAATTTGGATATGACAAATTTGGAAACTGTATCTTCTATTGAGAATGTGAATGAGATGAAGGATAAATTGTTAGAGAGTGCCTTTACTTGCCTCCCCCCTCCAGAGACCCCAGCTGCGCCCAAAAGATTCAAGTCCTTCACTTAGAATGATTTAAAACAGTTTGAAGATGCAAGACAGTCTAAATCTACAAAAATGAACACAAAGTGGGCTTTAAAATTATTTCAAGGTAGGCCTAGATAATATTTAAAAAGATAAAGTATGAAATTTTCCCTTAAAATAGACTTGGTAAACAAAATTATATTTTAAAAATCTTACAATAATTAAAACTGAATTTAAAAAAAAAACACAGCCCTTCCTAACTTTCTAGCATATTTATTTGAATATTTTAGATTGGCATTCTGAAGTCTACTATGAAGCCCTTGATTTTGATAATGTGACACCTGAGGTCCTGGCATCACACTTGCGAAAATTCTATTGTGAGGCCAAACCAAAGGAATGCACTAAACGTAAAGAAAATATGATTGATGTTCAAACGCAGCACTATCACAAAAATACTCTGAAAAACATAAGATCCGCAATCAATAGGCACCTGAAAAGATATTGGACGGCCTATAAATATTGTTCAAGACACCATGTTTAAATCTGTAAACCGTACCCTTGATGGGATGCTCAAAGCTATCACACAAAGCGGAGCTTCAAGTCCGACAATGCACAAAACTGTTCTAAATCCACATGATCTTGAAAAAATCTCTTCTTATTTCAAAGCTGCATTTTTTTCACCCATTGTGCTCCGTCAGTGTGTCTGGTTCAATCTGTCTGTGTTCTTTGTTTCTCGTGGTCTTGAATTTCACCATCAATTGCGTCTTGATTCGTTTAAATTCTGTAACGACGGCGATGCTGAATATGTTGTTCTCCGGCACGAGACTCAGCAGAAAAACTTTCAAGGGGGTCTTCAAAGCGACGAAGCACCTGCTGACAAACGCCTCTACGCTATTCCAGATTCCCCTTTGTGTCCTCTCAAAATGCTTCGTCTTCTTATGTCCAAAACAGAAAAAAGAGCAACACAACTGTTCAACGTGTGCTTGAAAAATGCCCTCTCTTGTCAAAGTGCCTGTGACATCTGGTACACTTCAAAGCCTCTTCAAAAACAATCCTTTAGATGCTTCATGAAGGATATATCCAAATCCGCCAAATGCCAAAATTATTATACACCTCACTGTCTCCGTGCCACTGCAATATCTGCCATGAACGACGCAGGATTTGAAGCAAGGCAAATAATGTTAATGTCTGGTCATCGATCCGAAGCCTCCTTGAAGTCCTACAATAGAGATTTATCGGTTTACCAAAAGAAAAAAGCCTCTACAGTTCTAGCATCTCTGACAAATTCCGCATATGCGAACTTTACTATTTCGTCTTCTGACTTGAACGTACCTGTGCCTGCGCCTGTGGAGTCTGTTCAAGTTACTCCCGAAATTCCTCCAAACGCCGATCTCATCCTGCCTCTTCAACCTTCGACGACCTATTCCCAAATGGATATCCAATCTACATCGGCTACTAATTCTTCTAGAATTATGACAACAGAAATTCTTACGAAATCTACCTTCAACAACTGCACAATCACCATCAACAAAATTTAGGCAAACCATGCTCCCTTCGTTCAAATTCCAATCGAGGCAAATCACCTCACGCGGAAGGAAATTGTGTTGATTTTTACAATTAACATATCTTGATATTTAAAAAAATAACGAAATGTGTTTTTTATTGTGCCAAACATTTATTCATTGTAAAAAATCAGTGTTATCTTTGGTATATTAAACTAAACATCGATGAACTTGGAGGAACTACTTTTTGTTATGCTTTTGTCCGTTTCTGGGCCAACATTTCGTCATAATCTACGGCGGACGGTTAAAGCAATAAAAAAATATCATTTTCCGCCTCAAATGTATATATAAGTAATAAATAACAAGTTTATAAACTTCAATGGGAATTGAAGTGGGTCGGTACGTGATCAAATCTTCTGAGAAGGCCTTCGGCCTTATATATATATATAGTTAAAGGCAAGAAACTGGGAAAGAGGTATATAATTTTTTTTTATGCTTATCACAATATCTTCAATTAAGGTAAATTACTAAGGAATCCAGCAAGTGATCTAAGGATGTCTGGGTCTTCATTAGTCATGAGCCAATAAAATTGATTATCATAAGATAGAGACTGAAAATTTTTACATTTAATTTTACAAATATTTATCACTCTTAAAAAAGTTTTACTTAGTAGTTATTTTTTACTTGAAATAACAAAGATAAGTAATAGATAATTACTAAGCATTTACTTAAAATTTAAAATCAATTACTGAAATATATGTCAATTACTAGATTCAAATGTTTTACTTGATTTTTGTATTTTAAAAATTTTTTTTACTTACACACTAAAAAGTTTTACTTAGTAATTTATATTTACTTGAATTTGTGTATATAAGTAATAACTTTACTTGGTCTTTAATACTTACATTTTACCACTATTTACTATATAATTAAAATTTAATGCCCCCGTAAACGAAGTTTCGGGGGTATATAGTTTTTGTCGTTTCCGTCTATCTATCTAGCTGTCTCTCTGATTCTCTGTTTATCCGCAGAAACTTTAACCTTGCCCATAACTTTTGATTTAGCGGAGCTATAACTTTCATATTTCACACGTGTATTCCTTGTGACAAGACCTTATACACAAAAAATTCAAACTTATTCTTTATCCAAATCTTTTTAACAGTAAATACCAGGACATTTATACTTCACATATATATTTTTTGTTGAAAGAACTTTCATTGAATACCAACAA
>NW_026938248.1:0-11644 GCF_032062105.1 Saccostrea cuccullata
GTTTGATGCCAAAATCATTTTATTGCAAAAATGATGACTAAAGTCCAATCTGCATGAGAAAAAATCGGTGTTTGTTACGCTCCGAAAATCTGATGGTCGCTGCAGCACAACGACCATCAAAATTTCAGAGCGTAGCAAAGATTTGATTTTAATCAGATTGACTACAGTCGCGACTTTTGATATTCTTGTTTCATTAAATTGTCTGTCAGAAGCTTGCTTTTGTTTAAGAAATTGTTCTTAACCCCATATGCATATGATAAGGGAATATTACAACATAGGTAAGGGAAGTTGACAATCGAAAAATTGAAGTCATCAGGTATTTCATAAAGCTTTGTCCGTTAGGTTACCATATTGTCCTTTTCTATTATTCAAAAATGAAAGAGATGTGTCAGATTATGTGGATATTTTTATTTCAAGCTCTATTGGATATATCGAGTCGACATTTGAATGGAAGAAATTATGCTATAAAAAGATATAATGACGTCACATTGTCAATTATTTATGGTAATTTTCATTCTTATTAGATCTATATACCTAAAGTGTATCACTCAATTTTACTGTTGAATTTACGCTATCACGTGACGTCGTGATCCGATTTTCCGGATCACCAAATTGTTGTTTTCTGAATCCATATCACCACTCTCTGAAACTGATGACGTAGTACGCAGAAATATGACGTTGTTTTTCTTGCGCGTTAAAAAGTCCCTTTTTTTAAGCTTTGTTTAATCGATTAATATTATACAATTGATCTCTAACGGTTTATTTTAATATATTTAGCCAGTTATAAGGGGGTATATAATAAATTTATCATTATAACAGTAACTTGATCCGAAGAGCCGTATCACGTCTCGTTGACTGGCGCGGATCATCAGATCAAACTCGACGCTTCGCGTCTCGTTAGATCTGATGATCAGCGCCTGTCAACTCGACGTGATACGACCCTTCGGATCAAGTTACTGTTATAATAATATATATTTATGCTCATACAATATATTACCTAGTGAGCTAGAGATAAAAGATACCACAGAGTCTGACACATCATATTTGCATATTTTACTAATCGTTTAATCTATTAATTTTTTTAACTTCTGAAATATGGAACACAGAAGGATAGATGGTTTTCATAATGTCCCTCATAATGCACTGATGAGCCTTACAAACAAAGACAATGTTGTGAGCTTCCCTGACAGTACATAATGATCATGTAATCTATCTAATTCTTGGTTCTTTTCTGTATTGTCAAAGACAGAAACTGGTAATTTTTTCATATCATTTGTTTCCTTTTAATGAAAGCAGTATATAAGCTAAGCTGTTTTAACATTTTCAACTTCTCCAAAAATGCAATAGGCCAACTTCAACCAAACGTGCCACAAAGTATATTTGAATGAAGGTGGTTTAGATTTTTGAGCATGAACACTTTCTTTTCAAGGGAAAATAAGTAAAAATAAGAATAAATTTGATGGCATCTTTTTAAGAACTACTGGGCAAGAAAACAATATATGAAGCTTTATTACATAATGTAGATTCAAGTTTTTTTTTTCAAATCATGACCCCAACATATAAGTAGATTAAAAGGCCGCAATAGGAGATCAATTTCATACACAGGTATATTTAGAAAATATCATTAAAATCTTTTCTGGACCAGTAAAACAATGTTTAGGCATACAGATTCACATTTAAGTACTGTAGATGCTAGTTTGAATTAATTATGACCACTGACATAGAGGAAGAAGTAGAAAAACCTGTTAAAAGCCTCCGCCCTGAGAACTGCAAAACCGTAGTTAGTCATATTATTAAAGTACTATTGTCTAAAAAAATCATAAATTTTAAGTGTACAGGGTGGGGCCATTACAGCGGATCAATTATGTCATTCTCATTATTATTTGGTTAAAAAAACATTCTGATATACACAAATACTCTGAAGTTATCATTAAAAAGATGCTTGAGTTTCTGATTGACAATATCTATGTCGTTTTTGGAGACCAGGTCTTCCAACAATCTCTTGCAATCTATATAAGCAGACCTACTTTTTGTATTTCTTTAAGGCAGAATTTTCCAAACTTTTGTACGTACGTGAAAAGAAAAGAACACTTGCTGTGGCCTTCAAGCCGACATATAGATATATATATATATATATATATATACCGGTACGACATTTTGTTATTATATACCCCCTTATAACTGGCTAATATATTAAAATAATTAACAATTATCACCAAACTGTCAATTAACAATGGTAATTTCCATTCTTATGTCGATATCGATACATCCTAGTGAGCTTGAAATAAAAGATACTACAGAGTGTGACACGTCTGTCTCATATTTGAACATTTTACTTGAAAAAATATAAATGATAATCTAAGAACCAAGCTCTGTAATAAATGTGATGATTTTAAATTTTCTTGGATGAAGAATTTACCCCCATCTTACAAAATTTTAATTTTATGATTATTGTGCATATTAACAATTTTGTTATACATTTAAACACTCTGTTTGAATATATACCATTATTTCAATATTAAAAATTTTTATTTATTAAAATTGTTTTAACTCCGCATAAACGCACGACAACTTAAAACTTTCATATCATGTAACCGACCGTCTCCTGGCGGCCGGTAATAAGGAGGGATGTGGTGGACATACAAGGCTTGGTGAAGATTGAGGAGAACAAAAAATTAAAAATAGGTCAGATGATCAGTGGAAGTCGAGCAGAAGGATTTAGACTGAAGACATCAGATGCAGACATTATGATATGGCAATATCATTTTCGTGTCATCTGGGAAATATCTCAGTCTCGGTATTACAACACAAACAGAAAAGGTATGATTCTCTGTGACTGTTCTGAAAGTCCGCCTGGATTCACTCTGTTATATATACTGAAAGGAAAAAGAAACGCAGGGTAAACTTTTGAGGTGAATTAAATTTGTTTTTCTCAAAATACTTTTTAGTTTTCCTATCTACCTTTTAAAATCATCTTTCAAAAAGATATAACCAAATTCTCATATGATTTTGTCTGATTGTTCAAGAATTATTGAAGCTCAAATGACGATACCCCCTAAAAGTGAAAATCGAAAACTCCCATTATCTTCAATGTCTATCTCGCGCATTTGTCAGAGTCTTATTTCTCCTTTGCATGAATTTTATCTTTCAAACCCTGGCTATATTTAGCATTGGTAACCACGCAAAAAACTAAGTCCAATGGCGCACGCATGCGCCAGTGAGGGGAATACAACTGTAAGTTGACTGGCTCAAAAAACCAAATTGTGGAATTGTTTTCTTTCAAATTTCGTATGAATTTAATGATTATAATCATCTACTCTATAAATGGCTGTTTTTTGTCGTAGTAAGGTGGCGATTTAAGAGATGGCAGGACGAATATCCCGCTCGTAACATGGCTCTGTTTCGCGGAAACGTCATCGTCACAGTTGTCTGAAAACCACTCCAGACCCTCTCTGACAACGGGTTACAAGTTTTATGGGGAAAATTTACAAGAGACTGCCTAGTTAACCATTGTTGCATTTTTCATTAATTAGGCAATTCGAAAACAAGACCCCATTTAACTTCTGTAAACTGTGCCAAGATTGCAATCAATTCACAATGTCTCTTAATGCTGAAAAACGATGTGCATACCTCATATGCATCAAATAATGCAACAAGATTTGTTGACAAACTCGTCGTTATCAAACTGCACGTGTTTTGGGCTTTTAAGCGTTTTCCCTACGTGACGTCATAAATTTTACGGTTGAGTAATTCTGAATACTGATTTTGATGCACAGTAACTAAATTGCCCTTCTGACCAATTTCCGTAATTTTCGGTCATGTGGTCAAATTTTTATCGAAAATTATGCTACCCTGCGTTTCTTTTTCCTTTCAGTATATTTATTGCCACCAGGCAGAAACACAGAACTCCAGAGAACTTGTGGACCAGGTACAATGACAAGCAGGCATTATTTATTCAGTTCTAAATACTACAAGGGGATGTGTTCTGCATTGATGACACCATTTAACCCTTCTCCACATGGTCCATGTGCTAGTGGAAATTTTATAGCCACAGAATACGATTATGCCCACTGTTTTATTAGTGACTTTTGGCCTCCATCTGCTTCCTCATGGATAGACAGATGTCATTCATGGCCCCAGCCGCATATTGTTGATGATATAGTGAAAAATGGATGTCACTTTGTAGCAATTGGACATAAGCTAGGACATCATGAAAACAATGAATGGAGAATTTCTTTCTCTCAAGCAGAACAAAAACTTGTGTATGGAATGAACCGCTGTCAATTTGTAACGTACTGCTTGCTTAAATTGTTCTTAACAGAAATAATTAACTATGGACTAGATAGTGATGCTAAATTATTGTGTTCCTATCACATGAAGACAGCAGTTTTCTGGGTGATTCAACAGAACACAATGCCTCACTGGTGTCCACAAAATCTCCTGGAGTGTTTCTGGGTCTGTTTTAAACTCATATTTAAGTGGGTGAATGATGGGGTCTGTCCAAACTTTTTCATTCCCCAAAATAACATGTTTCTGAGTAAAGTCCATGGTGAAGCACAACATCAGCTATTTATAAGACTGCATGGGTTGTATAAGAAAGGTTTAGCATTCCTGCTACACAGTCCCTCCATTAGATCTTGTATTATAAATGTCCTTTACAACCCCCGCCTCTCCATCTGTACAGATGATCATACTCTGATTTCTGAGAAAGACTTTGATGCAGATCTATTTCTGGAACTGCATGACCTTAATCTGTAATCCATACCAAAACCAAACAGCTGTATACAATATCTTAAGTCAATAGAACATCTTATAAGTTTACCTCTCATAACACAGTATCAGATTACCATGTTACAAAGACTTGCAGCCTCTGTCTTTCAGGTACTTGCTTTTGTAACTAACACAAAGACTTGTGCTCCAAAAAACAAAATGATGTACAAAGCTGATAAAATGTCCCGTCACATGCTTAAGCTATCAGACAAGTTTGGTTGTATTTCTGACAAACTGTTCAGAGCCATGTATTATTACAAGACATTTAGATATAGGGACGCTTTATCCATTTTAGTAGTAATACGGGGCAAGTTAGCACAACCATATGTGAAGTTCATGTACAGCACAAAAGCAGCAGAGATGTATACTACGGCTTTAGGGGGTCAGTCTATTTCTACAAAGATGAGAGAAGCTGTAGCTTGGGATATCAATCTTCACACTAGATTCCATTGTATAAGTGAATTTATTCCAGAACAACAGTCTTGCCTACAAAAGAACTGGCACTACTTAACTATATCGAACTTCATATTATCACTCATGCTCGAGGTCTTATGTTACAGACATGTAGACCAAAGAAAAGCAAAAATATCTCTAGATGTCTTCAAGTCTCTAGTTCACGGTAGTAATCAGGGACAACATATACCTTTATTTTACAGAGACATAACATGGCAGATGTTAGGAATCTGTCAACAGGTGACAGGGAACCTTCAGGATGCTTTATATTCATTCAAACAAGCTCTCCAACAAAAACAATACAACAGATTCCAATCAGCTACAGAAATGAGAATACAAGAGATCTGTCGATAAAATCTCTGCAGATTGTGCAGGCATTATTATTACTTAGTAATATGGAACCTGAAAAAAAGGATTTTAATTCGCAGTCAAACAGTTTGTTGTAAAATATGGACTTCTAGATACTCACTACATCATGTTTGTATAGTTTTCTCCCAAACGACTGGCACTTTAGTTGTACAGTGGAATGTTTTATATCTTTATATCAATTTTGAATATTGTGTTTCATCCCCTTAAGGATCAATTTTTAAAACCAGGAATTAAATTGTCTGTTTGATTTTTTTGTAAATATTTGTATAAGTTTAGTTTTTTTTTTTTTTTCTTTTTTTTTTCAATGAATAGAGAAAATTAACTATTTTCACCAATATTGAACATTTGTATTTTTTTTTTTCTAACAATCTATTGTCAGTAAAATATAGAAAAAACAAGCGATGTTTGTAAAACAGTTATGCCCCCTTCACCGAAATTGGAATTTTTCCAAGTCCAAAAGTGCATAATTTTGTCAAAAATGGTGCGATCGTACCCAAAACTACGAAAGACGAATAGGGCCACATAAATTTTTTTTTTATCTCGTAATTACGAGAAAAGATCTCGTTATTACGAGTTGATTATCTCGTAATTAAGAGAAAAGATCTCGTAATAACGAGAAAAGATCTCGATATTACGAGTTAATTATCTCGTAATTACGAGAAAAGATCTCGTTTTTACGAGAAAAGATCTAAAAAAAATGGTGCGTTTATGTTCTACTCTCTCTTAATAATTACGAGATCTTTTCTCGTTATAACGAGATAATTAACTCGTAATTACGAGATCTTTTCTCGTTATTACGAGATAATTAACTCGTAATTACGAGATCTTTTCTCGTTATAACGAGATAATTATCTCGTAATTACGAGATCTTTTCTCGTAATAACGAGATAATTATCTCGTAATAACGAGATCTTTTCTCGTAATAACGAGATAATTATCTCGTAATTACGAGATAAAAATATTTTTTTATGTGGCCCTATTCGTCTTTCGTACAAAACAGAACTTGACCAAGATATATATCTGATAAATCTGTGTACCAAATTTAATTTCAGAATGTGCAACCTCTGAAAAGAAAATGAAAGGAAACTGCAAAAAACTGGAAAGTTTTGCTAAGTCCAAGGGGCATAAATCTTACCAAAATGGTGCGATCGTACCCATAACAGAACTTGACCTAGATATCTATATGATTAATCTGTATGCTTAATTTCATTTCAGCATGTGCAACGGTTGCGAAGAAAATGAACGGAAACTGCAAATAATTGGAATTTTTCTAAGTCTAAGGGGCATAACTCTGTAAATAATGGTGCAATCGCACCCAAAAGAGAACTTGGCCAAGATTTTCATGTGAATGGCGATATATCTGTAAACCAAATTTTATTTCAGTATGTGCAACGGTTGCACAAAAATGAACGGAAACTGCAAATGATTGGAATTTTTTAAAGTCCAAGGAGCATAACTGTGTCAAAAATGGTGTGATCGTACCCAAAACAGAACTTGACCTAGATAGGCTAGATATTCCTGTGATATACCTGTATACCAAATTTCATTTCAGTATGTGCAACAGTGGCGAAGAAAATGAACGGAAACTAAGTGGACCGACAGACCGACGTACCGACAGACAGCACCAAAGCAAAATTACAGTATGAATTTTATTGTTCTCGTATAGAAGTTAAAGATAGATTCTGTTTCATTGGAATAAAACAGATCTGCTGATAAATAAAAGGAGCTGTAAAGTTTAACGTATATTTTCGTAATTTCTCTGCAGTAGCATATAATACTAGTAATTGTACAGGCTTCATGGACACAGATGAAATATAAAAGAAGTTCTGTCCCAGATTGGATTGACTGTTTAAGTGAAAGAAGGGATATGGGTAAAATGATGTTTAATATGTAGCCCAGTGAAAGCAAGTTGGAGAAAAGGTGTGTCCTTCGTTAAACAATAAGTTATGAAAGATTTTCAATTTACAGTTAGATAAATAGTTGAATATCTTAACAATAATATAATTCTTATATCCATAAACTATCTCTCCATATATCCCATTACTTTAGACTTAAAACATATCAGATATGATAAGAAGAAGGCGCCCATACTTTATCCACATTGAATAAACCTCTCTCCAAGGACAGTCGGGTTGTAATAGTCATAGTTTTAAGGGCAAATAGTCCAAAAATTTATTTTTATAATAGCTCTAAAACTATGTGGTTAATAAAGTTAAAAACTTTTAAAGTTTATAAATATACCATTCATTATTATCTGATACAATATCCTTGTATCTCTTGATAATAAATACTTAAAAAAATTATTTATTGAGAAAAATTCTTTTACAAATTCATGTATTTTTTAAGGCACCCAATTAATTCCCTACTTTTAGTGAAAGACATCATTACGGAAACAATATAATTAATATGCTTATTAATTAAGGGCAAGTTGGATTTCGATAGCCTCTGGAAGGTTGTTTCCCTGTTTAGATGGCGGATTCTATAGGATGTCTTGTCTTTTTACATGTTAAGCTTCCAATAACTGCCTTTCAGAGAACATTCATGTCCAACTTGCCCTCCATTGATAAACATGTTTTATTTCTGCAGTGATGGTTTTTACTAAAAGTTAAGAATCAAGCAGGTGCATTTCTTTAAAAATATGCAAATTTTTAAATATATTTTTTCACAAGAAAATATTATTTTTTAATATTTGTTTTAAGTGATCTTTCTATTTGTTAATCAATAATATATTTATAAACTGTAAAAGTTTTAACTTTATAAACCACATAGTGCTGAAGCTTTTATAAAAATAAATTATTCGACATGATGACCGTTGATGAAACCTTAGAGTCATAAATCATAAAGGCGTTTTTTTAAGTTAAAATAACAAATATTCAAAAGAATTTTCATCTTGTTTTATTATTTGATAAAAATAAAGGACTTTCCTGTAAACTACACATTTTAATTCAATTGCATTTCTTAGATATGCAATGACTGAATTATTTACTGACTCTTTGAACATAAATAACAAAGTTCATATACATTTATATATATCTAGACTAAACTTGTATTCTTTTTTTTTTTGCTCAGGTATGCCACGTATACATGTAACTTTAAACATGTACACCTACATATTATACTGTAGATTCGTAATTATACGCGTGGAATTAATTATCGCGTAATTTCGCGATAAGCATCACTCGCAAAATATAGTTACTCGCTTTCATTTTTATGCTGCTAAAATCCATGCAAATTCTCTTGATTAACCGTTCATTCCCGAATAATTATTCTCGCGATTTGACGTTAAAGTGCCATTTCGCGATAAAAACTACTCGCGAAAAATAAGGAATTTACAGTATTTAAAACAATACTAAAATGTACTTGAACCTTAGAAAGAGTATATTTTACTTGAAAAGATAATTGTCGACTGAGAAAAAATGTTTCACAGAATATATCCAATTCATTCATTTTGATTTTAATTTTTTTTAAATAACTTATTGTACAAATATTGCATTAAAGATGAAAGAGCAAAAATGATGCTTTATGTTGCTCTAAAATGAAAAAAAAAATTAATAATAAAGACTGCTTGACACTGAAATTTATAATTATGTTTTTCTGATTTCTCAGGTGTCAGTTTCAGGTTATGATTGACAAAAATGGCCCCGTAACCAACTGTTTTCCTAAAATTTTCATCTGTTGAGTAAATAAAATTCTGGTTCCCACATACCATATAATATTCCTATGATATTATACATATTGCTCATTTAAAAAAATTATTACACAGATATCAAATTCAAATTCAAAATTTTGCATCAATTCAGTCAAAAAAAAGATCTATATTAGGGTATTCTACAACATTCCTAAAGCATTTGAGATCTTTTTTTAAAGTAAAGAAAGGATTTAAATCTGATTACATACACATACATGTCACATACATCTATCATTCAGGCAACTTGCATCCACTTTTAAATCTTACACATTCTCTCAAATACTCAATACAACATACCTCGTTTTACAAATGTAGGAAAATTGGCATTACTTCTCTGCATGGATATGGAATGATAACAAAATCTTTGTTTAAAAAAAGCTAACAATTTTTAGAAGGCTTTTTCTTACATGACAACAATTGCACATGTACATGTATATTTAAATGAGACAAAACTTTCAAGCATGCTTCTTTCCTTTGTTTCATACATCCAAATTCCAAAGATTTGTGTTTTTTTTCAAGAAGATGAATGCAGCATACGTTCCTATTTATCAACGCTGTCATAAGAATAACCCAGCTTTATCTTATAAAGATATCAATTCATCACATTGTTTATTTCCAAGCTCGACTGAGCGCTCTTCTTGCAGATAGTTTCTGGGTCACTATGGTAACCACAAACATTCCTAGTAACACAGCGGATATAAAGAAATAGTCAAAGTCTTCCTTCAAGACGTCAAACATCTTAGAGGGCTAAACTCGTGGAAAGTAAAGATCTAAAAGAAAAATAAATCAAGTGCACTTTTGTGTGGTAAGTAAAAGTAAAATTCTAATCAGAACTTATAGTCTTACATAGCTAAAAATGTAGATATCAAAATTTACATTTTCATAAGTAGAAAAGCGATTGCATGGCTAAAATTATAAAATTCTAAAAAACTGGTAAATAATTGTGTAACAAATGTAACTCATTACAGTATATCTGCATAAAATTACTCTCTTAAAATGAGGAAACATCTTCTCAAAATACAAACCATTTTAATCTTCATTCTTTCATGCCTGAAGTGAAAATTTCGATAAAACAAACAGAGAGACATACAAAGTTTCACAAAATTCTCGAACGTTACAAAAAACAACTTACAACCAGTCAATCAGACCGTAATATTGCACCTGATATTCAACTTCTGTGGTTGTGATAAGGCTGGAACTCTTTCTCTATCAATTTACCGTGATGATGGTATATCAAAAAGTAATTTCATTCGTATGAATAATTGAGCAATATGTTTTCACTGGTAATAAAGGGAAAAGGTTACTTTATATGCTTTATTTATGTAATCATGTTTAGTCATTACCTGCCGATATTTAATCCAAATAAAATGAGACAATATCGCTCATGCACATAAAATGAAATGCACCCTATATGGGTTTAATGTTTGGAAATATATATATTTAGTGATATTTTTATGCGTAAAGACTTTGAGTATTCTTAAAAACTAAACTAGATTTTGTTTTTTGCGTACTTTGCTGATTTTATTTTAGAATTAAGAGATAACTTATCAGTATCTGAAGTATTTTGATTTGAAAACCTTCATTCAGTTTTAAGAAGTGTATATTTTCGTGTAATCACATATTAGTGACATTAATAGACATGTTGAGATTTCATCCTTGTCGCTAATTAAGTTTAAATACGACCTGACAAATTCCTTAGTATTTCCCTTATCCATATATTAAAATTTTATGATTAATTAAGATTGTTGACCGGGTAACATTTTTATAATGATAATGATAAGGAAATAATTACGTGAACCTTCCGTTAATTAGACAATGGACGGTTGGTCAAGAGATTTTACTTAGATTACAACACCATAACAATAAAGGCGAGTATTTTATTTCGCGTGTGGTTACGAAATTACGGGATAATTAATTCCACGCCTTAGTTTCTCAGAGGTTCTACAGTGTACATTTTTCATATTGAAAAAAAAATATATGCATTCAAGAAAACGTATAACTCAATATTGTTAGTTGATTAAATTGTAATTTTTATTGCAGCCCGGAGAACTGGGCTGCTCTATACATATAAGTTTAAGTGTTAGTGTATGGGGATTGGGGTGGGAGTAGTTATTTAGAATTAACGGTTTTCTAAACATTGAAAAGATTGTTAATCAGAATGTTCTTTCAGTTTATAAATTACGAGATACATAATATATTTACTTCCATAAAGTGAATCTGTAAAAATATATACGTTTTTCATATTTAATATATAAAATCGCTTATCATTTACTATCGAATTAACGACAGGTCCCTTTTTTTAGAACATCGAATTTTACTTCTCGGATAAAAACGTTCTCTGCATAGTTCGTGTTTTATATTCTA